>NC_137605.1:21494465-21501965 GCF_963280865.1 Gymnoscopelus braueri
GTTGGCTTGATTGCAGTGAAACTGTGCACACACACTCCCTGGATGCCAATTCAAAACCTCTGCCCCAATTTTTTTACATGGGCCTGTTATAACGCCACCAGGAGGCCGCTTTTTGCACAAAAAAAATGGACACTGCTCCTATAGATTTTGTCCAAACGTCACGCGAATCGGTACACAGTATCTCTATAGTCATTAAACGAAACGTGTTTTTCAGATTCCATCCTGATTGGCTAAAAATGGCTTCCAAAGTTTGCAGGAGTGCTCCGTTTTGAACAAAATGCCTCAAATTATGAACACAGCATGCAATTTCCGTGACATTTTGCACGCACATTCTCACTAGGCAGAGGAAGAAATGCCACTTGAACATTTTCAAATCAGCCTCATGGTGGCGCTATTACAGGCCGATTCGTGTTTTTATCTATAACTGCACCGATCTGTGTACAACTGTATGTGTATGTATTGTATGCACAGTTGCACACTCCCTAGAGGCCAGGGAAAAACCTTTGCCCTGCATTTTTCACATCTGCCTTTTGTAGCGCCACCAGGAGGCCAACTTACTGTATATAAAACAAATTTTTGGATATTACTCCTTCAGATTTTATCCAAATTTCACGCGAATCGGTACACATGCTCTCTATAGTCATGTGATCAAGACGGATCTGTTAGATTTTTCATATTCCATCCTCATTGGCTAAGATTGACATTGACAGTTTGCAGGAGTGGCCCGTTTTCAACAAAATGTTGCAAATCATGAACGCAGCGTCCGGTTGCGGTGAAACTTTGCACGCACATTCGCACGTTGAGGAACAAATGCCACCCTTTTAACATTGGCCTGTTATAGCGCCACCAGGAGGTCTAATATAGCACAAAAGAAAATTGAACAAAATGCCTCAAATCATAAATGCAGTGGCCGATTGCCGTGCAAGGCCTAAGAAGAAATGGCACCCTTTTCACATTGGCCTATTGTAGCGCAACCAGGAGACCACAATAACCTACCTGACCTGGCGGAGACCTGTGCTCCGAGGGCGAGGAGCACTTTTTCTGGTTATATTTGTTTTTAAAACACTAAATGGACTGGCACCACAATATATTTTTGACCTCCTTTGGCCCTATTCTACGTCTTGGTTGACCAACCCCAGCATCCCTATTCTGGGGCAAACAATTGGCGAAAATAACACATGCTCACAACCCGTTGCATTATGACGCATTGTGAGCTTGTCTTGTCTTTGGTGTAGAAAGGGAAAAGGAGGGTGCTTAATAGACCCAGGGCCTTGGGGATTACTGTCAACAAAGTATAAAGGATTTAAGTTGGTTAAAAGCTATGGGCAACAGTGCTTTCTCTAAAGGCTTTGGAATTGTTGTATTACTTTTTTATTAGGTCTTCCCCTGTATTTGACTCTTATAAATGCTGTATTAATACACACCACTGAGAGCTGTCCAGTAAAACCACAGTCTGCTGCTGCTGGCCACTGAGAGCTGTCTAGTACAACCACAGTCTTCCACTATCGACCACTGAGCAGCTCTGTTGGAGCAGTTGGGGTTCCTCTTGAAATAAGAGAGTATATTGACCAGATGCTATTTTCAGCAACCTTTTGATCACAACACAATATGTCTAATCTCGAGAGAGCTCAGATAAGCATTACAAGAGAACTCCAACTTATCTTAATAGATTTTTAACCGGGTGCAAAAAGGGAGGAAGGCTTTGTGCCCGTGCAAACTAAATAAAAGTTCTTGAAGGACATTTGCGTGATTGCTGGTATTCCCCCTGACAGAAATGTCAGATAAGGATAACATGGTGCAATAAACAGACGCAATCTGAACCTATACACCCATATACACACGCACACACAAACATAATTGATGTTTGGTGTTATTGTGGCCTGTCATAGGATGGCTTGATGTGATGTCGTGTACCTGAATCTTTAAAGCCTCAATCCAGAACTTATTTGAATGAATACATTTTTACGGTGTCAGGTACACTGGCTGAAGATAATGAGCCCAATATCTTCCCTGGACAAGTAGGTATTCCGTATCGCCTGAGCAGTAGACGTTTGGTTTCCCATACGGGAGACCTGTTTCAAATGTTACAGTAACTTTTCTCCGTTGAGAGGACATACAACTCATGGATTGAAGCTTTAACCTGCAGTGGTCGGGGCACTGTGTGTGCGTGCGTGTGTTATCATGCGTTGGCTGTGTATTCCATTTCTTTCAGGTTTTTTCCCCAATCACTTTGATACTCATTTCAAAATCTTGATGTCATTTGTCTAAACCCTGATACAATCTTAACTAATTAAAAGTTAATTAAAAGTTCCACATTTCAAAACTCTAAATCATCCATTCAATTAATCTATATTATTACAATTATTATTATTATTACGGGGCCAGAGCTCAGCTCTGGACCTGTTTTAATATTGTAGGTATTCTTCTGTTTCTGCCACTTTTCGCAGTTCTGGGTGAACCGTGCTGTCGCTTTTTACGAAACTCTGCCATATGGTAGATGGTCATGAAAAACTATCAAGAAATAAATCTCACAATCTTTCGTCAAAAGGTGGCGCTATAGCACTCAATTGAAAATGCCAACTTTGAACAGGTACAACTCATGCCCTGTTTGACCTACAGCCATAAAACTTCAATACACACATGCGTCTTCTCATGATGAACAACTTTAACCCTCTGACTTTTGACCTCTGACCTTTAGATCTCCCACCATTTTGAATTATATGAAAAGCAGCTAAAATCTATCTCCTCCTGGGATTTTTGAGCAATCTGCACGAAACGTTTTACACATGAACTTTGGACCTATGCCGACAAACCTGTGCAAAAGATTTTCCATAAGTGAAAAAATGAAGCTTTAATGAGCCAATGAATATTGCAGTTTTATGACAATTATTCATCTGCCCCTAACACATACATGCAGACTCACATTTTGAAACTTTGCGTTAATGTTGAGGGTCATTCCAAATATTACTGAAACCAATCTTACTCCAATTGGTCAAAGGGGGGCGCTATAGCGATTTTTTGAAAGTGCAAACTTTAAACAGGCAAAAGTCATGCCTCGTTTGGCCGACAGCCATTAAACCTGCTTACACATGTGCCTTGACTCATGAGGAACACATGTATTACGTTGACCAGTAAGCTCCGCCCTTAGATTGTCCGCAATTTTGAGCAGTTTGAAAAACACTTAAACCCAGGATTTTTCAGCTATTTGCGTGAAACTGTATCATGTGTGTGATCTCCTTTTTCACAAGTTCTTGTCTGTTGCTCCAATGGCTTCTCCCTTAAACGTGTGCCTCACGACCGCAAGGTTGCCGGTTCAAGCCTCACTTGATGCTGACTCATTTAAGTTGAATTGCAAAAAACATGATTGTATCAATGAATACATGTGCAAACGGTAAAGATAACATGAAATGCTTATTTGAGAGTATGTTTTTTCAATGTATGACGTACTTCATTGTGAAAATAGCCGATCTACAATCTCACAACTTTTCAGATAGCAACGTTTTGTGAGCTTGTAGATCGGCTGCTTTCACTGGTTTCGGTTTCGAGGAGACATACAATTTCTCTATTGGTAAATGGTTTGTGAACGAGTGATCTTAGTGTTAGTGTTAGTGTGAATTCTTTTTTCACTGGTTCTGGTCTGTTGGTCCAATGGTGTCTCGCTTGAGCATCAGCCTCTGGATCCAAGGTCGCCAGTTCAAGCCTCAACTCTTGCTGGCTATTTCTCAATTGTATCGCACAAAACATGACTGTATCAATTAATGCATGCGCAACTGTTAAAGGTAACATGAAATGCTTCTTGGAGAGAGTATTTTTTGCAATATATGACAAAATTGTGAAAATAGCCGATCTACAATCTCACAACTTTTCAGATAGCAACGTGTTTCTGAGCTTGTAGATCGGCTGCTGTGTTATATCTTTTTTCACAGGTCTTGTCTGTTGGTCCAATGGCTTCTCCCTTAAGTGAGTGCCTCATGACTGCAAGGTTGCCAGTTCAAGCCTCACTTGATGCAGACTCATTTAAGTTGAATTGCAAAAAACATGAATGTATCAATGAATACATGTGCAAAGGGTAAAGATAACATGAAATGCTTATTTGAGAGGGTATGTTTTTGCAATGTATGACATACTTCATTCTGAAAATAGCCGATCTACAATCTCAAAACTTTTCAGATAGCAACGTGTTTCTGAGCTTGTAGATCGGCTGCTTTCACTGGTTCACTTTTATCTTCAACAGACAACCTCAGCCTGGACAAAGCTATAGCACTATACAGTAGGTAGTGTTGCAGCCTGTCAATCCGAAGGTTGAGGTTTTGATTCCTGTTAATGGCAATAGGTTGAGACGTCCAATCAATCCATTCTGCTTCCATCTCTCTCTCTCTTCAATCTATTCCGTTTCCATGTCTCTCACTCCGCCCTTAGATTGTCCGCAATTTTAAGCAGTTTGAAAAACACTTAAACCCAGGATTTTTCAGCTATTTGCGTGAAACTGTATCATCTGTCTGATCTCTTTTTTCACAGATTTTATCTGTTGGTCCAATGGCTTCTCCCTTAAGATAGTGCCACACGACCGCAAGGTTGCCGGTTCAAGCCTCACTTGATGCAGACTCATTTAAGTTGAATTGCAAAAAACATGACTGTATCAATGAATACATGTGCAAACGGTAAAGATAACATGAAATGCTTATTTGAGAGTATGTTTTTTCAATGTATGACGTACTTCATTGTGAAAATAGCCGATCTACAATCTCACAACTTTTCAGATAGCAACGTGTTTCTGAGCTTGTAGATCAGCTACTTTCACCAGTTTCAGCCAGGGGCTTGGTTCATGACAGAAGGCAAAAATGTATGATCTTCAACAGACAACTTCAGCCTGGACGAAGCTGTAGCACTACAGGTCGTGTCTCAGCCTGTGAGTCCGAAGGTCGAGCGTTCGATTCCTGTCAATAGCAATAGGTTGAGGTGTCCATGTGTGAGGTTCTTAACCTGGGATTGCCCCCCTGCGTCCTATGTATGTCCACCTCAGCTGGGTCGAGCTTAAAAGTAATTTCACCTGTTGGAATCATTTGCTTTGTCTCAATTTCAATCTATTCCGTTTCCATGTCTTATTGTGCTATTATTGCACTTTGCTTTTTGTTTGTCTGTCTGTCTGTCTGTCTCTCTGTCTCTGTGTCTCTCACTCTGTGTCTCTCTGTCTCTGTCTCTGTGTCTCTCTGTCTCTCTGTCTCTGTGTCTCTCTGTCTCTCTGTCTCTGTGTCTCTCTGTCTCTCTGTCTCTGTGTCTCTCTGTCTCTGTGTCTCTGTGTCTCTCTGTCTCTGTGTCTCTGTCTGTCTGTCTGTCTGTCTCTCACTCTGTGTCTCACTCTGTCTGTCTGTCTGTCTGTCTGTCTGTCTGTCTGTCTGTCTGTCTGTGTCTCACTCTGTCTGTCTGTCTGTCTCTCACTCTGTCTGTCTGTCTGTCTGTCTGTCTGTCTGTCTGTCTGTCTGTCTGTCTGTCTGTCTGTCTGTCTGTCTGTCTGTCTGTCTGTCTGTCTGTCTGTCTGTCTGTCTGTCTTTCTGTCTCTCTGTGTCTCTGTCTGTCTGTCTCTCTGTCTCTCTGTCTCTCTGTCTCTCTGTCTGTCTCTCTGTCTCTCTGTCTCTGTGTCTCTGTCTGTCTCTCACTCTGTGTCTCTGTCTGTCTCTCACTCTGTGTCTCTGTCTGTCTCTCACTCTGTGTCTCTGTCTGTCTCTCACTCTGTGTCTCTGTCTGTCTCTCACTCTGTGTCTCTGTCTGTCTGTCTGTCTCTCACTCTGTGTCTCTGTCTGTCTGTCTGTCTGTCTGTCTGTCTGTCTGTCTGTCTGTCTGTCTGTCTGTCTGTCTGTCTGTCTGTCTGTCTGTCTCTCACTCTGTCTCTGTGTCTCTCTGTCTCTGTGTCTCTCTGTCTCTCTGTCTCTCTGTCTCTCTGTCTCTCTGTCTCTCTGTCTCTGTGTCTCTGTGTCTCTGTGTCTCTGTCTCTGTCTCTGTGTCTCTCTGTCTCTGTGTCTCTGTGTCTCTCTGTCTCTCTTTCTCTGTGTCTCTGTCTGTCTGTCTGTCTCTCACTCTGTGTCTCTGTCTGTCTGTCTGTCTGTCTGTCTGTCTGTCTGTCTGTCTGTCTGTCTGTCTGTCTGTCTGTCTGTCTGTCTGTCTGTCTGTCTGTCTGTCTGTCTGTCTGTCTGTCTGTCTGTCTCTCACCCTGTGTCTCACTCTGTCTGTCTGTCTGTCTGTCTGTCTGTCTGTCTGTCTGTCTGTCTGTCTGTCTGTCTGTCTGTCTGTCTGTCTCTCACTCTGTCTCTCTGTCTCTCTGTCTCTCTGTCTCTCTGTCTCTCTGTCTCTCTGTCTCTCTGTCTCTCTGTCTCTCTGTCTCTGTGTCTCTGTGTCTCTCTGTGTCTCTCTGTGTCTCTGTCTCTGTCTCTGTGTCTCCCTGTCTCTGTGTCTCTGTGTCTCTCTGTCTCTCTGTCTCTCTGTCTCTGTGTCTCTGTCTGTCTGTCTGTCTCTCACTCTGTGTCTCTGTCTGTCTGTCTGTCTCTCACTCTGTGTCTCACTCTGTCTGTCTGTCTGTCTCTCACTCTGTGTCTCACTCTGTCTGTCTGTCTCTCACTCTGTGTCTCTGTCTGTCTGTCTCTCTGTCTCTGTCTCTGTGTCTCTGTCTGTCTCTCACTCTGTGTCTCTGCCTGTCTGTCTGTCTCTCACTCTGTGTCTCTGTCTGTCTGTCTGTCTGTCTGTCTGTCTGTCTGTCTGTCTCTCACTCTGTCTCTGTGTCTCTCTGTCTCTGTGTCTCTCTGTCTCTCTGTCTCTCTGTCTCTCTGTCTCTCTGTCTCTCTGTCTCTCTGTCTCTCTGTCTCTCTGTCTCTGTGTCTCTGTGTCTCTGTGTCTCTCTGTGTCTCTGTCTCTGTCTCTGTGTCTCTCTGTCTCTGTGTCTCTGTGTCTCTGTGTCTCTGTGTCTCTCTGTCTCTCTGTCTCTCTGTCTCTGTGTCTCTGTCTGTCTGTCTGTCTCTCACTCTGTGTCTCTGTCTGTCTGTCTGTCTGTCTGTCTGTCTGTCTGTCTCTCACCCTGTGTCTCACTCTGTCTGTCTGTCTGTCTCTCACTCTGTCTGTCTGTCTGTCTGTCTGTCTGTCTGTCTGTCTGTCTGTCTGTCTGTCTGTCTCTCTGTCTCTCTGTCTCTCTGTCTCTCTGTCTCTCTGTCTCTCTGTCTCTGTGTCTCTGTGTCTCTCTGTGTCTCTCTGTGTCTCTGTCTCTGTCTCTGTGTCTCCCTGTCTCTGTGTCTCTGTGTCTCTCTGTCTCTGTGTCTCTGTCTGTCTGTCTGTCTGTCTCTCACTCTGTGTCTCTGTCTGTCTGTCTGTCTCTCACTCTGTGTCTCACTCTGTCTGTCTGTCTGTCTCTCACTCTGTGTCTCACTCTGTCTGTCTGTCTGTCTCTCACTCTGTGTCTCTGTCTGTCTGTCTCTCTGTCTCTGTCTCTGTGTCTCTGTCTGTCTCTCACTCTGT
>NC_137605.1:21511965-21516965 GCF_963280865.1 Gymnoscopelus braueri
TGTGTTTGGTGTTTTTGCACAGGTGGGGGAGGAGAGGTGTAGTAGTAGGTGTGTTGTTTGTACTGTAAATCAGCAGCACACAGCTGATTACCAGAGCGTACCAGCTGAGTTTTATAGACAACATTTGTCATGGATACTGTAGCAGGTCAATAAGACATTACACCCAGACACAAAATGAGTGCTGCACAAACCTCTTACGTAGGTGGACGTCTGCTCAGACTGACTCAGACTGAATCAAAGCAGACGCAGAACAGACCTCTGCCTAGGTTTTACGGACGTCGGTCCTCACAGATTATTTTGTGAATATGAATTGGGATTATGAACTGGACTAAACTGAGAAACGCTTCCCTTCAGACCATTGCTACACGTTCTCTCTCCCAACTTGTCACATACAAACATGTGTTCCGGACACCACATAATTTTTCGGATGCAGGGTAGTCCTGTGTAGACTGTGTTTTCACACAACTGATGACAGAATTCAGAGTGCAGACATGGCTAACTGAGAACAAGGTAATATTAAAAACATTGAAAACTATGAAAGTGTGCTCCTCGGAGCACAGATCTCTGCCAGGCCGGGTTGCCTACCCAGGATCCACAAACTCATACATCTTGATCACATGACCCGAGAGATAATGTGTACCGAATTCTGTGAGTTTTGGACAAAATCTGTAGGAGTAGTAGCAAAAGGTGTGTTTTGAAGAAAATGTAATCTGGCACAAACTATGAGTGACTATGAATTGCGTCTTGAAATGACTATAGAGGTAATGTGTACTGATTTGCGTGATGTTTGGAAAAAAACTGTAGGAGTAATATAGTTTTGCAAAAGACGGCCTCCTGGTGGCCATATAACAGGCCGAAAATTTTGGGGCAGAGGTTTTTCCCTACACACTCCAGGGAGTGTGTGTGCACAGTTTCACGACGATCCAGCGGTGCCGGAGATAAGCTGCTCACAGACGGACACACAGACGGACGGACACACACACACACACACACACACACACACACACACACACACACCCACACACACACACACACACACACACACACACACACACACACACACACACACACACACACACACACACACACACACACACACACACACACACACACACACACGGACGGACAGGGGCGAAAACATAGTCTCGGCCACGCCTTTGGCCTGGCGGAGACAACAATTAAAAACAACTTCCAAACATTGAAAAGAAGAGTGGCAAGCACACAGTCAGAAGTGGGTTTGAACACAATGAGACATGCCCAAACAAAGCTAGAGCTGATCAAGTGCTCATGCTGATTGATGAGAAGCCTGCTTCTGCTGACTCAGCGCCGTCTTATTTGCATACCGATAGGGTGGGAATCAGTTATGATCCATTGTCTCCAACATGGTACATGACAGTGGCATCCTCAGTGTCTACATCGGATGCGAAAGCTAGCTGAATGAATGAACAGCTGATGAACAACTGCTGAAATGTGTCAAGGTGGAATTGAGAGTGTGAATGCCTTGACCAGTGCCAGATGTATTAACTGCATTTGTTTGTCCCAAGATAATTCAACATCATCTCCTCTTGGCAGTCTGAGGTGCTATAGATTTGTTGTTGGCTACTTTAAACCTCCCACACAAGGACATCAGTTTGCTCTTGAGAAATTGCATTTCTGAGGATTTCTATCCATGCCACTGTGGAAATTACCACTACACCATTGTGCTGAGCACAGTACACTGCTCTTCAAAGTAATGAAAAGCCATAATTTGATTGTTCATGATTCAGTCTACCTGCAACACATAATATATTCAGCCTAAGGGTACAGTCACACATGCAAATGCAGGGGAGTGGCCATCGTCTGCCCTGCACACGATGCAGGAGATGCAAATTTGCTTCACCACCGGAAGCTCTGCCCCTTCACTCACATGGAACGGAGGTGAATGGGACGCAGATATTGAATTTGTGCATGCGTGACCGTGACATAATCCAACCCACTTCTCCACTGCTGTGGGTACTCCACCCTCCAGTCTCGGAAATATCCACACGCCACAGCGTTGACTGCACTTCACGCCATGGAGTTCACAGGTTTCCCCAAAATAGAGCCATAGTCTTGATATTGTAACAATACTTGAAATTAATCACTCAAAAATATAGATGAGATGACTCTACAGTATCTAATGTTGGCATTTCACAGATCAAAGTTTGACATAGCTAAAATAGCTCATAATTTTAACCACAGTCACTTCATGACCCTGAAAACATTTATAACACATTTATGCACACTGCTTCTGTAAACAGTAGAGAGGTCATCGTACACACTAACTGTCACCAACTGGAAAAATTCACATACAGTACACAATGCTGTACTGCAGTACTGACATTAGTCTATGTTACATTATGACAGCAACTCAGCATAGAGTTTTGTCAGATTTGTATAAAATAATTAGCCTTATTATTACTACTGTACTGTAGCACAGAAAATATTGTTCTAAAGCTTATAAATGTGAAAAAGCTTACAGAGATTTTTTCAGAAGGGGACATTCTAGTTCTGTATGTTCAAAGACAATTCAAGTCTCTCCAAATTAATGGAAATGTTAAATAACTGTGTAACTGGTTCAAGTCATATGCAGCAACTTTCAGCATCAGTTTTAATTTTTTGTTTCAAATGCTATGTTCTTCTTTCTTCAACTGCATGTTAACCTGGATTTGATACAGGTGATGATGCATTTGTTTCTACCGCAATAATATTATCCCAATAGCATTAGTAACTTAGATATACATGTGAATCAAAAACTGGTACCTTGAAGACTGTGTTACGCTTTAGTTTGAGTTTTGATGCCTGAGCATTTCTTTCATTTGTTAGCACTTTCTTTTGTTTTAGGTATTCAAAACACCTGCTGTTTTTTTGTTGTTGTTATAGGCTGGTCCCTGCATCTGCTGTAGTGAAGGGTCTGAACACTCTCTCCGCCTGGGCCTTGCTCAACGGACCTCTGGCTGGAAAACAGGTGAGACCGGAGCATAGCGTAACAAACCATAATAATATCAAGGGAGTGATAGTGTAATAATTGGTCTATTCATATACCTACATTACATTACATTACATTACATTACAGTCATTTAGCAGACGCTTTTATCCAAAGTGACTTACAATAAGTGCATTCAACATAGTTAGGGAACGAAACTACTAATCACCAGAAGTATTAAGTGCATTCTCTTCTATAACAAGCAACTAAGAGTATACCTAGCGCTAAGGTAAAAGTGCAATATATCAGCTACCTACTTTCATAAATAGCTATTGCCATAACCCTGGCTCATAGGGTGCCATAAAGGAGTCAACCAGCAGATACTGGCTGAAACTAAATGTGAACATTACTAATGAAAAAGAAAACCAACAAAAATGTGGAACCGAGGGCCGACATACTGTATCTGATCTAATGCAATTGTGCAATTTGGAAATGATATGGGGCGTGCGCAAGCACACACACACACACACGCGCACGCATGCACGCACACATGCACACACACACACACACACACACACACACACACACACACACACGCACGCACACACACACACACACACACACACACACACACACACACACACACACACACACACACACACACACACACACACACACACACACACACACACATGTATTGGCCAAGTCAAATTTATAATCACATTTCAATTCTGATATGATTATAAATGGTGGAGTGTGCAATTTCATCAACAGCAACTATGCAGCTAAAACATAACATCAGTAACAATTTGCTACAAGTGAAAAAGATAACCCATCTACAATGAATGAAGACCAAAAATAGCCGATCTGTGTCGCTTTGCAACGCATTGTAGTTATTTTTGCCTAATGTTCCCTCAAGAATATGGATGCCGGGGTTCAAGGTTCAGGTGGTTAAGCAAGGGCACCCGACAGGGTGATTAGGCACCGACGTGTAGCGGCGGAGGTGCCATAATCGCCCTGAAGGGTTTTATTTCTCAACAATGACCGGCTAGCCGTCAATTATCCCGCTTATTACAGAGCTACTTAATAAATTAATTCATAAATTGACCCAAACGTAACAAGAAAACAAAGTACTTCCTTGCTTACGGTATTGAAAGCATTCTATAAGTGTTGTGCTGGGCGGAAACGGTCGCCTCGGAAAACAAGGAAGTGTTGATCAAATAGAATACATTTTCGGTTACTGCATTTCTTCTCGCAGTTTTTCTCGCTACAAATGTTTTCAAAAACATTCTTGAGAGTAATGTTTAGCTATAAATGACATTGCGTGTTTGTTTACATGGCTGTCATGTTGGATACAACCCAAAATCAAGCAGCGCAGCAGGTGATTTGAGCCTTTGATTAGACAGCTGTCCACTGAACTCATTGATTGACCAATCAGAATCAAGCATTCAACCAAGCCGTGTAATAAAAACATTTAACACACAGCTAGAGTAAATAAAGAAAAAACGTTAGCCTCTACGTTTGTTGCAGCAGCACAATGAAGTGAGCGACTTTGCTGGAGTGACAGCAGTGAACTGCAGGCTTGTGAAGCTCTGTCTGCCTTGCAGCTGCGTGACATATGGAGCCTATAGAAGCCTAGGGATTATATTTGTTGTCCAGGGTTCCCCAGGGGTCTATACTGTACATGGTCTCCCTCCTTTTTTCCCCCTCTTCACCAATTGTCTTTGCCGAAAATAGCCAATCATTTTTTTTGCTTATGACATGCCCAGAATTGGGACGCTAGGGTTCATGTGGTTATGGCAATATGTTTGGCCCAAGCAGGCAAGAGCAAAGTGCAGTCAGCTGGCCTGGAGTGTTTAAATACTGCGTTTGGGCCAGTGGGCCATTTTGTAATGTGGAGCACTGCTGCTGGGATTTCCCAACAGTGTGGGGAGGGACTCGGCTGAACACACGGTCAGCGTCGCCATTCACAGCCATCTCAACTGTCAAAGGTCACAGTTTTCCTGTGTTTTTGTTCTTCCTGTCCTTTGCACCCAGATTAACTCCAGTGTCTCTT
>NC_137605.1:21521965-21621965 GCF_963280865.1 Gymnoscopelus braueri
CTGGAGTACACTCCCCGCCTGTGAGCGGGGAGTGTTGGGCGGGAGGAGTAGAACGAAGGCTCTACGTCCTCCTGGTGGGGGCTCCTCACTGGCAGGTGAGTCAGTAGGATACGACAGCAGTGACAACACACAGAAATATGTGTGGGAGGAATCAATTGACATAACGACAGAAAAAGGGGTAAAAAAAATTATAGAAAAGAAAAAGTCGGACGGTTGTGCTGGGGACTGAATGAATTAATTAATTAATTTCCGTGTCATGCCACCTTGGCCCATCCAATATAGGATTATATGACGCATTACAAAAAAGTAAACAATTGACATAATATTAATATTACTATTAATATTTTACTTTTTCCCCCCTGGCTCTCATTTACTTCTTGTTCCTTTGTCTCCTCATACTTCAGGTCTTCCCCATTGTGTCTCTGGTCATGTTATCTCTGTGCTACCTGCCTGGAGTCCTGGCCGCCATTCTACAGCTCTACAGAGGAACCAAATACAGGTCAGACAGCAACACAGGACCAACTTCGGTGTACTCCATCGTTTCAGACCTTGCCCCCGGCACTTCCCTGTTATTCGATCCTCTATGGTCACAGAAGCATTTTGCGAGCACTGTGGCACCACTTCACAGGAGATGCTTTTAATGTGTGCAAAGTAACGCAAGTATGTCCTGACGTTGCTTTTCATAAGTTGCTCTGTATTGGGCTGCATGTATGGCGCTATGGGAGGTGTGTTCTTTCTAGGTTTAAAATAAAGTTTAAACAAAGGGCACATATGCTTCTGGAGGACACGTGAGAACCAGACACGGGTTTGCGGCAGTCCAGCAGATGTACTATAGCAGTTCCTAGTTTTTCATTTTAACAGTGGTTTCTAACTAACGTACACTAGGAACCCTGTTTGATGTTGACCACGAACCCACTTTGTTTTTACTCCGAACCTTTGATGGAGAAACATGGTCTGGCCTCCATAAAATAAAGGTGTTGTCATGATTTCCAGGCGCTTCCCTGATTGGCTGGACCGCTGGATGCTATGCAGGAAGCAGATTGGTCTGTTGGCGCTGGCCTTTGCCTTCCTGCATGCAATCTACACCTTCATTATCCCCATCCGCTACGCCGTCAGACACAAGCTCATCTCAACGGTGGTGGACGAGGTGAAGCGGCACAAAACGAATCCCTCAACACATTTCACATTTATGTTTCATGCCAAGATTGGCCAACATATATAATTGAAAACATAGTTTCTGTAACGAAAGAACAGCTGCGTAGCCCAAATGCATGCCTTGGGTACTGAGGTCAGGCTGGAGGCAGCGGCTGAAAGATTAAGAATTCTGCCACACACTTTGACAGCTACATTTTCAAGCCTATGTTGTGAAATGTGAAAGCTTGTTTTTCATCCAATATGGATGGTGTATTATGTGTTTCAGATGAAGGAGAACAAGACGACTCCCTTTGACTTTGACCGCACGGAAGCGTGGGGGACAGACTCTCTGTTTGTTTTGGGGATTCTGGGCTTCTTCCTGTACGCTCTGCTGGGACTGACCTCCCTGCCCTCGGTGGGAGCCTCTCTCAGCTGGAGAGAGTTCAACTTTGTCCAGGTCAGTTCAGTGTCCCTGTCCCTGTCCCTGTGTGTGTGTGTGTGTGTGTGTGTGTGTGTGTGTGTGTGTACAAGTACAAATAATGTATTTTCCAAATGGAGCCCAGTGTAAAACAAAGAAACAAACATGCAACCATCTCTCTCAATCACTCTGCCACTCACATCATGAGGACCATGCCTAACTGCTATGATTTTGACCATCATAAACGCGATTCTAACGCTATAACACCAAACATGAACGGTAACTAAGGCCATTTTTATCTGGCAGATAAGCGCAGGCAGGGCGCTGGCCATTGGTGGCAGCGCTGTACATGAGTTACTGATAAGGAGAGACAGTGATGACATTACATTACATTACATTACAGTCATTTAGCAGACGCTTTTATCCAAAGCGAACTTGGCGAATAGGGAACAAAACTACTAATCACCAGAAGTCTTAAGTGCATTCTCTTCTAAAACAAGCAACTAAGAGTATACCTAGCGCTAAGGTAAAAGTGCAATATATCAGCTACCTACTTTCTTAAACAGATGAGACAAATAGGAAAATCAAATGAAACAAATAAGTGTATCGAATAAACAAGATCCAATAAAACAATAAAACAAGAGTTAACAACAAGTAAGCAAGGCGAAGTGATGACATCAGTGCTGTTCATAGCGGCCAATCCCTAAAAGTTGAATCGCTCAGAAAAAAAGACACTGGGTCCATGGGCCTTTTATCTAGCCAGCTGCATGCGGCTGTATGCTCTCTCCTTATTGGGAACGATTAAGAAAAGATGCTACAGTAGGCTATAGTGCTCAGACTAAAAAAGAAAGCTATGGACAGCCTAAATAAAACACTGTTGAAATGAGAGCAAAGGCCACACAACACACAACACACACACACACACACACACACACACACACACACACACACACACACACACACACACACACACACACACACACACACACACACACACACGGGCACAGACACACATGCATCTGTGCCCATGTGTGTGTGTCTTTGTGTGCATGTGTGTGTGTGTGTGCGCGTGAATGTCTGCGTGCGCGTGTGTGCGTGCGTGTTTGCGTGCGTGCGTGCGTGCATGCGTGCGTGCATGCAATGATGCCCATTTGGAGTTCAGTCATTAAAACATTCTTAGAAGCCAAACGTCACCTGCAATGCTAATCCCAGTCTGGTTAATGAGGTGTCTAACACCAGTGCACAGCACGGACGCCCAGATAACTTTAGGCCTGGACTTTAAATGTTAAGTTATTCATTAAATAGAATTATGATACTGGGGCATATAAATCCTCACCGGCCAGATGACTGTTAATACAGGTCGCAAGTCCGTTTGTGTAAAGGTCAGAGAGAGAGAGAAAGATAGAGAGATGGAGAGAGAGAGAGAGAGAGAGAGAGAGAGAGAGAGAGAGAGAGAGAGAGAGAGAGAGAGAGAGAGAGAGAGAGAGAGAGAGAGAGACAGACAGACAGACAGACAGACAGACAGACAGACAGACAGACAGACAGACAGACAGACAGACAGACAGACAGACAGACAGACAGACAGACAGACAGACAGACAGACAGACAGACAGACAGACAGACAGACAAGTTGGCAAGTTGGCAAGTAAGCAGTCAAGGTCAGGCTAATCTTTATAGCTTAATCTTGTGCAGAGGAGTTGTCCAGATATGAAATGAAGTACTAGAATATTGTAATGGTTGAAAGAGTTCATTGTAATAATAATAAAACACTATTTTATACTGTAGAATCCAGCTTAAAGGTGCAGGTGCAGGACAGATACATTAACACCATGAAAAACAATGATGAAGGTGCTGTAAGTGATATGTTTTGGTTAAAACAAAAAGTGTATTGTTAAAAGCTCTATATTTCTATTGCTATAGGGTGTTTGTACAGTAACAGGGGCCTCCTGGTCTCTCCAGCTCAAAAACATTTTCATGTGGGTTACATATTTCATCCAATCAGGAGTGAGAACCCCGAAAATATAATTGATCAGCTTGTGTTCCAATTCCAATTTTGTCTGCTCATGTATTTGTTTCATCACTTCCAATTTCACTTTTATATCCTGTATGCTTTATGAGTTCTATCAACACTCTATACAGCAATGATTCTTATGGGAATATAGAGCTATTTGTCCCTTATTTTAACAAAATATAATTTACAGCATCTTTGATGACAATATACACAATATAACATATTTATGTCCGCCAGGCCAGAATGGCTAGGGTGGGGATTATGTTTTCACCCTGTGAGGGAGTCTATTCTCGGGCGTCGCTGGACCAATTGTTGTAGGTCGTACAATCAAAATGTTTCCCCTGATCGTGGCACAACTTCCCATCCACTGCCGACAAGAGTTTCTACCATTATTCTCTGTTTACGTGACTTACGTTTCTACCGGTGGGTGCTCAACATCCAGCCCCTAGCCCCACCCACCCCAGCAAAAATAATAATAATAAAAAAAAGTTGAATGCAAAACAAATTCTGTTGCATTGTTTGCTATATCAAAGTCATATCACCCAGTACCGGACAGCAGCGCAAAACGCACGCAAACCAACCGTTTAAAACGTTTTAAATGGGAGACAAGACCTAGGCAATACATTCTCTCTCTCTCTCTCTCTCTCTCTCTCTCTCTCTCTCTCTCTCTCTCTCTCTCTCTCTCTCTCTCTCTCTCTCTCTCTCTCCCTCTACCTCTCTCTCTCTCTCCCTCTACCTCTCCCTCTCTCTCTCTCTCTCTCTCTCTCTCTCTCTCTCTCTCTCTCTCTCTCTCTCTCTCTCTCTCTCTCTCTCTCTCAAATCGAGAGAGAACACGGCTTTGAGAGAGCAAGGGTGAGACAGAGTATGTCCAATAACCTGCAGCTTATTGTAGGTTAAGGTTTGCTCTGTACTTAGTTGTATGCCACTCTGGGTAAAAAGGGGAAATGAAACTGCATTATCCCAAAACAACCTTAAAGGCCACTAGTGTCATGAATCCAATTATACTAGAGAGACAGTGAAACATAGTGTATTATCTTTTACCAAGCAGCCCAGCATCCAACATTTCAATGTTTCAACAGAGAAGCCTTCAAAGAGCGTCACGTTTCGTTCTACGACATAAATTACACCCATTGATATCTCAACCATACATTTTGAAACTGTTATTATTTTTCTTTAACTTATATTATTTGCGTATGTGGTTCAAAATGTTTTAATAGTGATCTGTAGTTGTTGTTCTAGTTAAACAAAACATCTAGAGATAGAGAGCTAGAGAGCTTATTTTCTGAATTTATCCAAATGTAAAAATTCCATTGAAGATCCTCTGTAACCTGTGACCGAGATAACATGTCATAAGTCATCACTATTTAGTGTCTGAAACATGTCTTAATGTTATCAATTTAGTGATACATTGACAGCTTGTATACTGACCAAACTAAAGAGAAATATGTGGCATGTTGAGACAAGAGGAAGACCCAGAGCAGAAAGGAGAGAAAATGTTGTTCAAATAATGATGATGTTTACTTATTCAGTTGTTTACAATCACTTTCTAAGAATAATTAGGTTGTTTTATTCAATGAATAGCTTTTCTAAAATGAAATAGATTTTTTTTTTGATAATGAGACAAATGTGTGTGTGTGTGCATGCGTGTGCGCGTGTGTGTGTGTGTGTGTGTGTGTGTGTGTGTGTGTGTGTGTGTGTGTGTGTGTGTGTGTGTGTGTGTGTGTGTGTGTGTGTGTGTGTGTGTGTGTGTGTGTGTGTGTGTGCCTGTGTGCGTGCGTGCGTGCGTGCGTGCGTGTGTTTCTTTCAGTCCAAGCTGGGACACTTGACGCTGTTTGTGTGCACGGCGCATGGCTACATGTATGGCTGGAACAAGTTCCTCAAGCTCTCCACCTACAAGTGGTACACTCCTCCAGGTTACATGCTGTGTCTGGTCATTCCCTCTGTGGTGCTGTTCTGCAAACTGCTGCTGCTTCTCCCCTGCGTCGACCGCAGCCTCACACGCATACGACAAGGCTGGGAGAGGAGGAGCGACCCAGGAGCTGAGAGAGGGGAGGACAACAAGGCTATGCAACTCTGAACCAGAGCCGTTTCTTGCTAATTGCGGGGTGGGGGGTTTTGCCATCATGGGTTAATCAAAAGCATGGTCTATACAATTGAACTTACTTAACAGTATTTAAGCTAAATGCATTTACGGTATTGTAGACTAGAAAAGATCCAATAACTTATTTTCTGTAGTAATCATTATTAAAGGTAGGGTAAGTGATTTGCAATTATTCAAATAATTGCAAAATGGGTCTATTTTCTGATAGTGCTCGTTACTATAGAGTGTCCTGTCCATATAAGGAGTCTCCATGTCTCTCCAGCTCTTTATAAAACAGAAAATGCATTTTCGTTTCAGTTTCAGTTTCATTTCCAATTTTATCCAATCAGGATAGAGAACTCAATCAGGATATAGATTAAACAAGTGAAATTGGAAGTGATGACACTAAGAAATGAGCAGGCAAAATTAGAACTGGAACACTATAAAGATGAAGCTTAAAAATGGGTACTTTCTCCTGATTGGCTGAGATTTTGACACCTACCAGAAAATGTATTTTCTGTTTATTAAAGAGCTGGAGAGACGGGGAGACTCCTGTTACTGAACAAACACTCTATAGCAATGATTACTATCAGAATATAGTGCTTTAACCTTTAAAAAAAATACTTTTTGTTTTAACCCAAAAATATCACTTACCCTACCTTTAAGACAGTACGTTCGATTCCAGAGCAAATACAATCACCCCAATTGTATAAGTTATATTGTATTAACATACTCTACCATACAGATTGGACAAAATATAAAACTATGCAACAAAGTTTCATAGTGAGGCTTTACAATGCTAAGGTAGGGGGGCCCAAACAATAGCACGCCCCAAAGGCTAGAAACAGCTCTGCTCTGAACCCACGACTAATTTATAACACATGTCGGGTCACAACAGGAGGAATTTACTTTGGCACATTGCGTGATGCAGAGACAATCCAAGGTAAAAATATCAATATCAAATCTCTTTGCCAAAATCAAAAATAGCCAACATATCTACTATTTTTGGTTAAAGAATACGGATGCTGGGGTTCAAGTGGTTAAAGCAGGAAGCACTGTACAGTATAGCTCTATATGTGACATCACATTAGTTATGGGAACAATCTGGTGACAGGTGTGATATAGGCTGCATTAGACATACAGTGTAAATGTAACTTCTTGAGTTCACACACAAGATGAAAGGGGTTACACATTTGTATGCAGATGCATGCAACTCAAACTGTGATTTAAACAGATTTTACAGCAACTTATTAAAACATGTTTTACTTATTTAAAATGACTGAAGACAGCAGTAGTGTGTGCTTGCTTTTCTTTTTCTTTCTAAAATATGTAAATATTGAGCCTGATCAGCAAATTCTTAGCGCTTGTTACAAAAGCTGTTGTACCTTCATTTGCATTATATTGTATGCATGTGTATGTGTGGACTCCAGTAGGCCACATTTTAACCAGCAGCCATGACCAAAACCTTACCTTACCCATAAACAAAATCATAATAACTTGCGCTAAAGCCCAGTTCACACCAATTCTTCACAGCATGCAACTGCAACCACTTGCAACAGAATCCCCAAACTGCACTGACCTGCGTTGCAATGCGAGTCATTGGTGTCAGCTTAAGCTTTAACCATAAACACGATGCCTAACACGTTTGTAAAATTACAAAGTCAGGTGGCATCACTTTTCGTAGGTTACCATGCAAAAACTTGTGCTTTTTGGACATCATACGGACCACCGTGCGAATACTTGCGAAATGTTACATTTTAGATTATACAATGACAAGAGCACCCGTCGACATTTTACTGTATGTAGGAAAGAGAGAGCAGATCAGACATCGATGTTTATTCTGGGAACGCATGCATGCATACAGTATGCATAATGTGTCAAAACAACTTTTTCGCTACAAGAGAAACCTCATACTTTTTTTTCCTAGATGTGTATTTCCATTTTTAATGCACACAGTTGTGTTTATGCTTTGGGAGGAGCGGCTTCTATTTGATGTCAACACTCCGTCTTTTTTCCACTGAATGTGGAGAAAAATAGACAGATATCCCCAGCTGAAATGCATTGTTTTGATAAACATAGACAGCTTGTTTCCTGTTCCTGTCTGCTCTCCCCTCCAGTGCTGGTAGTAGATCCCAGAGGTCGCTCTCTCTTTTCAGAGCCTTATTGATCTTTTTCCTCCTCTAACACAGACACCTCTCGCCCACAAACTGGCTCTTTTCTTTATTTTTGAGTGTGCACGCACACTCAAACCACCCAAAAGCACACTGCCGACATGAGAGATCGCTAACTCTGTGAGTTATCTTACCGAAGCGCATTGCACATATGCATGCACCCATGCACGCATGCACACACACAGATTCACATGCACACAACACAACAGAAAAACAGACTGTAGGTGAGGGTAAGGTCAGCATTGTGATTATAAAATTACACACTTGTGCACACATGCTATAACATGTAGCCTACACACACACACACACACACACACACACACACACACACACACACACACACACACACACACACACACACACACACACACACACACACACACACACACACACACACACATGCACCCACAAACACACACACGTGAACATAGCCTATAGATGTACACAGACAGACACAGATACAGGCAAACACACACTAAAGCTTTAGCACCAAACCCTGAGCGAGGTATGTACTGTAGGGAGTAATGTACGCAGATCCTCTTTCTCAGCCCTTAGCGTAACATTCAGTCAGACACATCCTGTTATCTCACATTTTAACCGCATTATCTGCACACGCAATCTGCAATCTCATGTACTCTCTCACGCTGCGCATCATTCTCCCATTACTGAGCAAGCCTTTGTTGATTTTTAGACTATTTCTTGCTGTAGGGCGCTGATCTACAAGCCAGATTACAGCATAGCAGTAGCATAGCTCTGGGAGAGAATTAAGATGTAACAAAAGCGAAGAAATCAGCCCGCTCGCATTCATCATCAATTCGTCTTGTGTTTAATTTCACACACGCAGACGCCCTGTAACCTGATTATGCCGTGTCTGACCGCGATCCACTCGCCCTTCCCCAGGAGCGTAAACACAGGGCTGAAACTAGATAGGTAGCCTACATTTGCCATCAGCACAAGTCTACATATGTAGAGAACTGTACACTGTATCTAATGTAGAACAATCAAGCCTGGGATTCACATGTTAAATCATGCACGGACGCCCATGCAAATTTGCCCTTGTGAAACCGTCTGATTAGAATGATGCAAGTTTGATGTAAAAGACTGCAGGCTAAAATATTGTTACTCGTTTTGGAACTAAGTTGTTTTTTGATTAAACAAAGAAGTCAAATGTTAAATTACTGAATCTATACTACATTTATCACACTTCATCACACATCACAACTTAGCAATGGTGCAGTTGACCTTTTCTCAAATTTTTAATTCCGGACTTTTACTTGTATTTCTACATTGTAGTATTGATTATTTTACTTAAGCAAAACATTTGAGTACTTTTTCCACCACTGTTCAAATGTCAATTTTGTTGAGAAATCAGTCTGAAAGCTTACGTGTTGAATTTGTCAAAGAAACTACCATACTTATCACAGTATATATATTTACAGTTTAATGTCTGGGTTTGTGCATGTGCATGTGCATGTGCATGTGCATGTGCATGTGCATGTGCATGTGCATGTGCATGTGCATGTGCATGTGCATGTGCATGTGTGTTAAGTTTCTGGTGTATCACCAAAGGTCGCTGGTTCCATTCATTCATTCTCTTTCAATCAGGAAACATGCAGTTTCAATGTACCTCATGCCCCTTGAGAGTTGTTGAATCTTGTGCACTTATTTTGCTACATTTATATTCTTTGTATCATAGCTCAATCTTTATTCTATTCCTGGCTGCAGTAATTACTCAGTTCCCACTTGTATTTTGTGTAGATAACTCCTCACTTATCCTAAATGGTCTAATGCTATCTGTAAGGGAGAGAAGCTGATATTTCCAAGTGAGAATATTCAGATATGGTCAGACACTCTCTGTAGGAGGGCATAGGCGGTTAGAATGAGGGATTGTTGCCACTGTGGCAGTGGAATTGAAATAGTCTCACAGTAGCCTACTGTACAAGTATTAGATATTTTAATTGATTTCAATTTAACATTTGATTGATTGATTGATTGATTGATTGAATACTTTATTAGACAGAAATGCAAACACACATTTGGGCTAAAAAAGATATCACCAAAAAGTCCTGGGGACTTGTTTCCATTGTGTTCCTATGACAATATGACATTGAAATGTCATATTGAAAACTTAGTTAAGAAGCTCAAGCTCAAGCTAGGATTTTATTCTAGACATAAATTGTGCTTTTCCTTTGTCAACAAGACAAAACTGGTTGAGGCTACATTCCTTCCATTATTGGACTTTGGTGATCTGATCTACATGCATGCCACTGCCAAATGCTTGAGCTCGTTAGATACAGTGTACCACAGTGCCCTGAGGTTTGTCACAGGCTGCAAGTTTCTCACTTACCATTGCACCTTGCATGCCGTAGTTGGGTGGTCTCCATTGATCTCGGGTAGGCTCACTCACTGGTACTTATTTATTTATAAATCCATCATTGGTTTGCTTCCCTCCTACATTTGTGGGTATTTCACACAAAACCAGTAACTACAGTTTACGTTCAAGCGACTCCCTGTTACTCACCGTCCCGTCCGTAAAGCTCAAACTGAACTTGGCAAACAAACTTTCATTTGGGCTGCCTCACCAGCTTGGAATCACTTACAAACAGTACTGAAGCTTAATGAACTGATCTACCTTAGGCCTTTTAAAAGTTTACTGTTCGATCTCATGGCAGACTCCATCAGAGAGTGCACCAGCTTCCCTAGCTAAATGGTTTTTATTGTTTAGACAGACAGAAACAGACTATAGGACTCTACATGTTCCTCAGTGATGTGAAAGAAGCTAATGTCAAATAAAACATATACAAAATAAATAGTCTAATCAGTTGCTGTGTGTATGTGTGCCTGATGTAGATTAAAAGCTCTTACAATACGAATATTGTGTATTGCATCTGATTTAACCTATCTTGGATCTGCATTCTTAGTGACAGTTAAAATCAGTCCCTTCCGTCTCTTACTTCTGTGAATGATCAATGGACTTTTAAATCGCAAAATGTTTGAAATTCCTTTACAGAGCTGTTCTGCCAGAACTCATCTCATGCCATTCTTCCTGTGTAATTACTGTAATTTCCATCCATCCAGAAGACAAATGGGATGTTAAGTTGTCTTGCACAAAGGCAACATCTAGTAATTGCTATTTCCTGAGAATAATGTAGAACACCACAGACAACAGTTTCATAATCACTAAGTTTAGTCAGTGGTTCAGAAACACTGTCATTCATCACATTGGGACATTCAAAACAGACATTCACAAGTTGGAAATTCTGTTTTTGAGAAGGTTATACACTTATAGTTGAGATTCAGAGAAAATAAGACCACCACCCATAAAACATTACAACTTAATTACAATTAGATTGACTAACACTTTAAAAAAAAACGAGTGGACGGCCCCGACTGAAGAAAAATAAAACGACAACAATGGCAAACGGGAGGCCGACGGGCCGGCCAATCGCCGCCCCGGGGACGCACTACGGGTCCGGCCCTGGCATTCCGTGCCGGAAAAACGGGCGTCCCCTTTTCCGTTTTTCTTACTAGGCTACTGGTTTCTCACGTGTAGCCTACTGTAACATGATAGGCTATCTATATATTATGTTACAGTACATGTGGAAAATCGGTCAGATTGAAAAAGGAGTGATCGTTTTCCGGCAGGGATGAGGCGGAGTGAGTGGGAGGCTTCTACGGCTCCGCCCGCACTATAAAATGGGCGCCCCCAACCCCCGGACCGTTCTTCTCCCGTGAGTCCGTGGCTGGCAAAAAGTTGAACACCGAGCGGCAGGGCTTATTGCCGCGGCGCGCCGTAGTAAGCCCCTCCCGGCCGGGCTTGGCGTTGACTTGTGTCGGAAAATTAACGCTCCTTTATCATTCTGACTGATTTTCCACATACATACTGTAACATACACACACACTCGTACGATTATGTATCTACCTCTCCTATCATGATGATTGGTGTTCCTTTGAGGATTTGAGGGTTGAGTGACTACCTGGAAGTGGGTCTTCCATCCACCCACAGCTGTCCCGGTCCAGCCTTGGAATCCCAGGTGGCACACCACATAGTGCCAGACTTTCTACTGAATGGATACCAATGCAAATTAAAAACATGCTTGCCTGTATTTACTCCAACTCCACTAGTATGCTAGTATGAAAGACCAAAATGGGATACGATTCAGTCAGACAAATCTTGAATTGAAATAAATATATTTATTGAGCATATTTAGCTGTAAAGGCTCTGACTCAATTCATTCATTCCTTGTAAGCATGAAAATATAATACATGAATAAATATATAAATTAATACATAAATCGGCCAAAATAGATAGGGAATGAAATCGCAAGACCACCCCACTAAGGGAATCACATAGAAGTTGAGCCCACTGTTTGATGCTGGGGTGGTAGTGGGAGTGAAAAAAAAAAACACTTCATAGGGCTAAACTGAAGCAGCATAGCAGAGAAGCAAGATGGCAGAGCAGCAGCAAAAATTATGAACAGTAAGCAGGCAGGTTTAAATAGCCTGCCACAGTCACTGCATGATCGCGTGATCAGGAGTTGCAGCTGTTCTGAGTTGTCTGCCTGAAGTAGCTCTGAAGGCTTCGCAACATTAGCTTCAGATTTTTACAGAAATGGTAACTTCGGAGGTTGCTCCTAGCTCAACTATTTATCTTACCTCGAATATGTTTTGAGTTGTCTTTAGCTTCACATAAGCCGTGTTGGTCTGCTGTGGAAATTTGAACATTTTTACCTGTAAGCAGTAGCGTCCCCAGGAATTACATTTATGGCAGGCGAGATTTTTTTTTGCACCCCCTCGAAAATCGGCAATCGAAAACCGGCGAAAGTGGCCGTTTTCAAGATGTTTTGACCATTATCTCTGGAACGGAAGGTCCAATCTGCTCAGTTCAAAGCTTGTTGGATGCGTGACTTTGAGGAAATTAAGCACGCAATGGGTTATTTGGGTTTTCTAGGGGAGGCGAGATCTTTGTTGGGCAGGCGACCGCCTGCCCTTTCTCTACAGTGGGTACGCCACTGCCTGTAAGGTCTAAATGGAAAATGTCGAGGAATTCATATCCTGTTCCATTGGCATTTGCATCAGAGAAGACAAATAACTGATACAAAACTTTAGATCAGCTAAAAAGATGAATATTGGACTACATTGAAGTGGACATGCTTCTGTGTTGTCGTCTGACAACACCTAAGCTAGAATTTGGAACTTATTTTAATTAACAAAACTAGAATGGGGCTCTACAGGTAGTTAAAAGGAAAAAGGAGGAAATAAAGTCAATGCCATAGTTTTCATTTGACACATTTTCCCAGGCAGTTGGAAACAGATTATACCTGAGAGCCCCTCTTTTTGGATGCATCTCGGGCCTATCTGCAGAAATGAATCCCAACAAAACACACTAGACTTCTTTCAGCAGAACCCAGTTGTAAAAAAAAAAAAAACATGCCCAGAGATTTGCTTGGTCCAAAATATACAGAACTTTTCCATTTAGTTTTTTGGCCAAAACCTGTCAGCCCAGGGCCACTGTATGGGCTCAATTCAGTGCCAATATTATGTTGTACTTGTAAAAAGATTTTGTATTTGTAAACAAATTTTGTATTTGTAAAAAAAAAAATTGTATTCGTAAAAATAATTTGTACTCGTAAAAAAAATATTTGTATTCGTAAATAAAAGATTTGTATTCGTAAAAAAAATATTTGTATTCGTAAAAATAATTTGTACTCGTAAAAAAAATATTTGTATTTGTAAATAAAAGATTTGTATTCGTAAAAAAAATATTTGTATTCGTAAAAAAAGGTTTTGTATTTGTAAGCAAAATATTTTTATTCGTAAGATAAAAATGTGTCCATAAAAAAAAATATTTTAAACTTTTTTTCTATATATATTTTTTTGTGTGTTTGTAACATGTGTTAAACATGTTGTAATTGTAGAATTATATTTACAATGAACATTGTGACCAGAAAAAAACAACAGTTTGCTCTCTCTCAGATCTGTTTGCTCTCTCTCAGATCTGTATTTTTGGCACTCTGCACTTCCGGGTATGAGCCAATCACGTGAGGCCTTTTCCACTACCCAATCATAAAGCTCCATAGGTCTCCATGGCAACATGGCAAACGGGGTTGCCATGTTGCAACCCCAAGAGTTTTAGCTGCAACATAATTCCATTGCTCAGGAAATAAACAACGGATTACAATAATATAACATTCCCTATAATCACTAACATGTAGGTGATACCTATGTCTATCAAATATGGTTTTATTGAAAGGTAATCAAAGGCTAGATCGAGTTTAGAAAGCAAACAGGTAATGTCAGGGCGCCTCAGTGCGGCTGCAGAGTTTGATTGAGTGTTAGACTAGGACACTCATTATCCCACATGCCATATGTCAAAATGACCGGCTTCACCGGGAATCGTGCGTGTGTATTTTGCTAAGAGATTGGTTACATAGTTTAATTGATATTAATTTATTAGTGCATTAAATTTCCCCATCCACTTTAATGGGAAAATGAAAAAACTCGATTTCAAGTATTTTTTTCTCAGAAACTGTAAGGGCTAGAGTTACAAGGCTTGGAGGGGAGGTTCATAATTTAGTCCGAAATTATCCAAAAACAAAAGTACACCAGTCGGCCTCATGGTGGCGCTATAAAAGCCCCCTTTACGTTTTGGCCTTTAACTTTTGAACCGTAGGTCGTAAAATAAAAATTTTCCCTAGATTCCTTGGGTCATGACACAACTCCCCGTATAGGCCACGCCCATTTGCGTCAGGATAGATTTTCCGCCATTTTGAATTTTCTTCAAAACACACTTTTAGCTCCTCCTCCCACATATTTTGTCCAAATTTCACAGAAATCGGTGCACATGATCTCTGGACCCATACAATAAACACCTCCAAACGGAATTTCATTCAATAAATGAAAATGAAAATTAGCGGGAGGGATTTTTACAAAAAAGGCCAAAACTCACGAACGAAACGTCCGGTCAATCCCAAATTTGAATCACATGTCAAGGGTAGTTTACTCAACGAATCCCTAAAAGCATTCCCACTTTGCCATATGCCAGCGCTGTAGTCTAGTTTTTGGCAGGATGTGATTCCCTCCAACACACATATATACAGTATCTAATAATAATAATAACAATAAAATAATAAAGCATCACTCTTGCACTCTTAAATGGTAATAATAAATGTTCTGCATTGAAAATTACAAGCTGATGAACATGTGCTCTCTATTATTCTAGTCTCACTCTGCAGCCGCACTGAGGCGCCCGGACATTACGGACAAAATATGTGGGAGGAGGAGCTAAAAGTGTGTTTTGAAGAAGAAAAAAAAATGGCGGAAAATCTATACTGACGCAAATGGGCGTGGCCTATATGGGGAGTTGCGTCATGACCCAAGGAATCTAGGGAAAAAATATTTTTATTTTACGACCTACGGTTCAAAAGTTAAAGGCCAAAACGTAAAGGGGGCTTTTATAGCGCCACCATGAGGCCGACTGGTGTAATTTTGTTTTTGGATAATTTCTGACTAAATTATGAACCTCCCCTCCAAGTCTTGTAACTCTAGCCCTTACAGTTTCTGAGAAAAAAATACTTGAAATCGAGTTTTTTCATTTTCCCTTTAAAGTGGATGGGGAAATTTAATGCACTAATACATTAATATCAATTAAACTATGTAACCTATCTCTTAGCAAAATACACGCGCACGATTCCCGGTGAAGCCGGTCATTTTGACATATGGCATGTGGGATAATGAGTGTCCTAGTCTCACACTCAATCAAACTCTGCAGCCGCACTGAGGCGCCCTGACATTACCTGTTTGCTTTCTAAACTCGATCTAGCCTTTGATTGCCTTTCAATAAAACCATATTTGATAGACATAGGTATCACCTACATGTTACTGATTATAGGGAATGTTATATTATTGTAATCCGTTGTTTATTTCCTGAGCAATTGAATTATGTTGCAGCTAAAACTCTTGGGGTTGCAACATGGCAACCCCGTTTGCCATGTTGCCATGGAGACCTATGGAGCTTTATGATTGGGTAGTGGAAAAGGCCTCACGTGATTGGCTCATACCCGGAAGTGCAGAGTGCCAAAAATACAGATCTGAGAGAGAGCAAACAGATCTGAGAGAGAGCAAACAGATCTTCGAGCGAGCAAACTGTTGTTTTTTTCTGGTCACAATGTTCATTGTAAATATAATTATACAATTACAACATGTTTAACACATGTTACAAACACACAAAAAAATATATATAGCAAAAAAGTTTAAAATATTTTTTTTTATGGACACATTTTTATCTTACGAATAAAAATATTTTGCTTACAAATACAAAACATTTTTTTACGAATACAAATATTTTTTTTACGAATACAAATCTTTTATTTACGAATACAAATATTTTTTTTACGAGTACAAATTATTTTTACGAATACAAATATTTTGTTTACGAATACAAATCTTTTATTTACGAATACAAATCTTTTATTTACGAGTACAAATTATTTTTACGAATACAAATATTTTTTTTACAAATACAAAATTTGTTTACAAATACAAAATCTTTTTACAAGTACAACATAATATTGGCACTGAATTGAGCCCATACCACTGGAATGTTCCCAACTTTTCACCCCTATTGGGCAACAGGCTTTCAGGCACAAACTGACTTCCTCATCTCTTCTCTTCATGGTGTGCTGAACTTCTTTAAATTGCATGCACCAGTTTGTGAATGAGACCTTTGTCCACCGGGACTAAAGTGACAACAGGAAGTCTAGATTGTGCAGAAATCATTTGAGAATACAAATTGCTTTCTTACCAGTTAGTTTGTCAGTTTGGTCCAAATAAGACTTAGCTTTGCAAAATATAACAGATATGCCTAAGTAATGCACTAGACCTGAATTAATAACCAATGGCACTGGAAATGCCCTGGGAACAATAAGGACAAAGTGGAGGACTAAAATGTAATCTACCATCTACTTTGTCTGTCGTGCCTGTCTTTCTCCCTCAGTCTGTCTGTCTGTCTGTCTGTCTGTCTGTCTGTCTGTCTGTCTTTCTGTATGTCTTTTTGTTTGTCTTTCCTTAGCCTTACATGAGCTGTGTTGGTCTCTTGTGGGAAGGTGAACATTTTACCTGTAAGGTCTAAACAGAAAATGACAAATGAAGACTAAAATTTGCATCTGAGAAGAAAGAACAATTATATTACGTAAAAGTGGCCAAAGTGACTAACATGTCCTACTGATCATTCCCACTAAGCAGGGGTCACCAACATGTCTATACATGGACAATTGTGTCTGTGCCCACTGCCCAGATGTGTCAATGTCTGTGACAAATGTTGTATTACTTTTTTTTGGTGTTCAATCCTTTGTGGGATAATTATTTTTTAAATTGTGTACGAAGTGTGGTGCAGGAAAAGAGCAAAAACAGAAGGCATGTCATCTGCTGAGAGGGATCTGTTTGCTACCACGGTAAATGAGGGCAGAACTGGACAAGCAAGTAAAGCTGAACATAAATCGAGAGAAAGTGTTTCATGCTATTACAACAAAATATGGTTTTACTGAAAACATTGCACCTTGCTACAGATGCTATTTGACGGGGTCATACCTATGTTCCCCGGGTTCTATGTTCCCCACTAAGGTTAGGGTTAGGGTTAGGTTTAGGTTAGGTCCTATATTCCCCGCTCTCCCTAGGAAAGCGGGGAACATAGGACCCGGGGAACATAGGACCCAGGGAACAGGACACTGCATTCCTTTACAACCTGTCATGCCCTTCCGTATCTAATCACTCATCATGTATAGTACTCTCACCTTAAGTTTTCCATTGTCCATTGGCATACCTTACATTACACCTACGCATGGTCTAAGACTTCCTCATCAAGATAGAATAGCTGTTCAATTTAATGGAAAACACAACTATTGAAGCTTCCCTGACAAACAAAAAACAAGTTTAGCTGGTCCTCTGAAAATAACCATATGACCTATAAGCACCCACTCACCTTTGCAGCTAAGTGGCCCTTTTGCTCAACATCGGTGGTGGAAATTAACTAAGTACATGTACTCAAGTACTGTACTTAAAGGGATATTTCACTTTCAAAAAACTTTTGGTCATTTTATCGTCTACTCAGGCCTTTGTGAGCCCCCCAGACAGTTTTTAAGTTGCTCGATTCAGTATTTAGATATTTGATATTCATTTTATCAGACACGCCCCCTTCCTATACAAACCCATTGTAACTTCAAACTCCATTTTAACCATGATAGACTCATCAAACACACCCGTCCTTGGTTCTGGTGACTCATACCGCCCCCCTAATACGCGAGGGGCCCGTGTTTTTTCAATTAATTTTTTCATGTATTTTTAATATTTTTTTGGGAAAATGAAAAAAATTAAATACAATAATAACATTGCAGTATTGCTATTTTTAAGTAAAGAAATGTACTTTTCAACCACTGTTCAACTTGTGATAGAAGCACTGACTGTACTGATAAGACCCAATTATTGAAATCCCAAACACGGGATAGACTTGGGCCATGCCACATTTCATGCCTGTATCAGTGGATGACTCAAGTCTCCAGGTTTTCTTTCTTTAGAATAGGTAACCACTTTAACCCTGGTAACCCAATTGTGGGCAGGTCATTTAAGGAGAATTAGTTTTGTTCTTTTCTTACTGAGAACCCAATATGAAAATCTGCCCGTCTGCTCCAGAATTATTTTGCAAATATACAAATGGAATGGTTTGAAAACATTCCTCGTGTTAAAATACAGCGGATATGTATTTCTGGGGTCCAAAACATACTTTCCAGAAATGTTTTTGGGCCTCACATGCGCTGACAGCGGCCCGTGTATTTCAAAATATAATTTTGAAATACAGGACTCTCTTTTGAAAGTTTGTCCATCAGGACAGAAGTGACAACAGGAAGTCTATAGATGTGTGCGAACCGAACCATGGGTGCATATCATGAGACTACAATTACACTATAAAACCCTTAGTGACAATCTAACCCTGAAAGTGTGGGTCCATTTGGTTGCTTTTGTACAATCTCAGTTATCACAAGTAATCAACTCAAATTAAAGGTAGGGCAAGTGATTTTCTTTGTTAAAATAAGTGTTGAATGCTCTATATTCTGATAGCATTGCTATAGTGTTTGTTAAGTAACAGGGGTCTCCTCATCTCTCCAATATTTTCAGGTTGGGATACCATTCAGGAGAAAGAACTCATACAGGATACAAGATGAACAGGTGAAATTGGAAGTGATGACACAAAGAAATGAGCAGACCCCATTGGAACTGGAACACTATACAATTGAAGCTGATAAATGGGTAGCCTACTCTCTCCTGATTGAAATTGGCAACCCACCTGAAACATGTATTTTCTGTTTATTGAAGAGCTGGAGAGATGCTGAGATCCCAGTTACAAACACTCTATAGCATTGAATACCAATCGTTATATAGAGCTTTATCCTTTTAACAGAAACATTTTAGTTTTAATCCAAAAACATCACTTACCCTACCTTTAAGGAGTAAATCAAATCTATCCATCTATCTATTTGTTCCACTGTGTGTCCATGTGCCTGTCTTCCTCTCTCTGTATGGCTACAGAGCGAATGCTACACTGCAACCAAAATCATTTCTTATAATTAAGTGTTGTACCTTAAGTGTTGTACTCTAAATAAAATAAAAAAGAAAGAAAGAAAAACAAGTGTTATTCATGAAAAAATTAAAAAGAGACAGGATTGAAATGTAATTTTATGCTGTAGCAAGACTCATGCCGAACAAGAAAATAACAAGTCCACATGTTGGGGTTGGTGTCACTAAATTCAGATTGGTAACTTATCTACTTGCTCAATCCTTACAGCCTGCTGCTCCATTGCTATTTTTTCAGACATGCAAAGGGCTAACCATTTCAGAACGCCGGAGTCATGGGTAAAAGCCGCTGTGTGTGTGTGTGTGTGTGTGTGTGTGTGTGTGTGTGTGTGTGTGTGCGTGCGTGCGTGCGTGCGTGCGTGCGTGCGTGCGTGCGTGCGTGCGTGCGTGCGTGCGTGCGTGCGAGCGAGTGAGTGACAGAGAGACTCAGAGAGAGAGCCAGCGAGAGAGAGAGAGAGAGAGAGAGAGAGAGAGAGAGAGAGAGAGAGAGAGAGAGAGAGAGGTTTAACCAAACCTTTATTAACATTCTGTTTACACTCAAACAGATCATTAGGACATTTCTACACATTCAAGAAGATTCGACTAAAATGTTAATTAGGGTTGCCAACACCCAGAGATTCAAATAAGGGACACAAAGGGGTCAAACCCCCCAAACCCCCAAAATGCATAGAAAACTATTCATTATACCTATAAGCTATAACACAATACAAACACAATGGTCTTACACCTGCATTAGGCTACTACATCACACCTACTGTATCATGGTTGTAACAATTAAGTTATTATTTTTTTTAAACGTAAAATAGTTTTTGGGGCTTTTTCTGCCTTTATTGATAGGATAGTGGGCTGACAGGAAATGGGGAGAGAGATGGGGGGGTGACACACAGCAAAGGTTGTCGGGATCGGGAGTCGAACCTGCGACGCGCTGTCAAACTGGATTATCAGTTCACAGTATGTGATATGCCTGGACCGCTAGGTCAGGGGGTGCCCCGATTGTAACAAGTTCTATTCAGACCATGATCACAAGGAAATTAAATGCAACTTCAGCCATACACCAGATATATATTGTGTATGTATGTATGTTTTGCAGTTTGACATTGGCAGTTGCTTGCAAAATGTGAAAACGTTAATAATAAAAGTATTATTTGGAAAAGGGTATGAAATAAGTATGCTGTAAAGGAAGGAACCAGATGAACAAGGAACAAGGAACAAGGAACAAGGAAACTGCATATCCACATACTCCACCCAGATGAAATAAGTATAAAAGAGGCGATGAGTCCACTATCTCACACAACAACCTGACACTCACACAGATCAGCACAAGGTAAGGTCAAGACATGAGCAGAATAGTTTGTTAGGCTACTGTGATTGTATGAGTTATAATTAATACACTTTTTACACTGTAGTCAGAGCAGGCTATAAGGACAAACACAGCAAAATAATTTGTGGTCTGCTATTCATACAGGCCTTCAGGCAGTAGCTCATTTAATCCTATTTAATAATATTTCATGGTATCTGTTTGTGTTCTTTCATGCCAGATGAAGTTCTTCCTGCTGTTTGTGATGTTGGCGGTTTGTGATGCTACTCCACAAGGTAGGCCTACAACACTTAATTATAAGAAATGATTTTGGTTGCAGTGTAACATTCTAGACCCACAGCCATACAGAGAGAGGAAGACAGGCACATAGACACACAGTGGAACAAATAGATGAATAGATTTGATTTACTCCTTAAAGGTAGGGTAAGTGAAGTTTTGGGGTTAAAACTAAAATATTTTTGTTAAAAGGATAACGTTCTATATAATGATTGGTAATCATTGCTATAGAGTGTTTGTAACCGGGATCTCAGCATCTCTCCAGCTCTTCAATAAATAAAATACATTTTCCGGTGGGTTGCCAATTTCAATCAGGAGAGAGTAGGCTACCCATTTATCAGCTTAAATATGATAGTGTTCCAGTTCCAATGGGGTCTGCTCATTTCTGTGTGTCCATCCAATTTCACCAGTTTATCGTGTATCCTGTATACTCCTGAATGGGATCCCAACCTGAAAATATTGGAGAGACAGGGAGACCCCGGTTACTTAACAAACACAATAGCAATGCTATCAGAATATAAAGCAATTCAACACTTATTTGAAAAAAAGAAAAAAAAACACTTGCCCTACATTTAATTTGAGTTGATTACTTTCCTCTTAATTGTTCTTACTGTTCCTCGATGCCAGGTATTTACAGTGCCATCCATTGTTGTTAATGAACGTCTAATGCGTCGGTTGGAAACGTTGTATGTCCAACACTTTTCAGGAAATAAGAACCTGTATTCCAATAGATCCAATGTAGTTATTATTTACTCAAAAGCGCTTGCTATTACTTTTCATTGGTTAAATATTTTATTAAAACCCACTTGTTTGGGTTTGTGCTTAACAGCAAAGTAAAACATTACAATCCAAGGTAAATGTATCCAATTGTAACTGAGAGTGTACAAAAGCAACCAAATGGACCCACACTTTCAGGGTTAGATTGTCACTGAGGGTTATTATAGTCTCATGATATGCACCCACGGTTCGAGCACATCTAGACTGCCTGTTGTCACTTCTGTCCTGATGGACAATCTTGTGCAACAGTTCTCATTAACAAACACATAGTCAGTCGTTTTGGTGAATGCAGCTTAAAGAAGGTCACCACACCATGAAGAGAGTCCTGTATTTCAAAATTATATTTTGAAATACGTCGATTTGGAATTTCGCCCCTCCTGGGTTTTCAACCCATTCAATTTGTCTGTTTGCAAAATAATTCTGGAACAGATGGGCAGATTTTCGTAATGGGTTTTCAGTAAAGAAAAGAACAAAACATTTTCTCCTTAAATGACCTGCCCAAAATTAGAATACCATGCAAGGTTAAAGTGGTTACCTATTCTAAAGAAAGAAAACCTGGAGACTTAGGAAGTCATCCACTGTATGCTGGCATGTGCGGTCCTGATACAGACATGAAATGTGGCATGGTCCAAGTGTGTTTGGGATTTCAATAATTGGGTCTTACAGTCAGTGCTTCTATCAATGTAGAAACACTTTGTTACAAGTAAATAGGGGTCCCAGCTGTTACTTTGCTATAGGTCATATGGTTGTTATTTTCAGAGAATAGTGTTATTTGAGGACAGGAGGAGCTCAAGTTGTTTTTTGTTTATCAGGGAAGCTTCAATAATTGTGTTTTCCATTAAGGTGAACAGGTATTCTATCTTGATGAGGAAATCTTAGACTATGCGTATAGGTGAAATGTAAGGTATGCCAATGGACAATGGAAAACTTAAGGTGAGAGTCAAACCAGACATGTAGGCTACTATACATGAGGAGTGATTAGATAATCACCTGTCATGCACTCAGAAGGGCATGACAAGTTTTTAAAGGAATGCAGTGTCACAACTAGTTTGATGCAAACAAGGGCTTGTAACTTTGATCGGAGGTGAGCAGACTTTTAGGTTGGAGGTCTTATGGTGATTGCAGACCCCCAGGCTGTGGATCGAAGCTTTCCATGGATTATGGCAACAATATCGAAAATGTATAAGAAAGAAAAAACTTGCGCTTCCTCTGGATACCTTCTTAGTTTAGGCAGTGGGTGCTCAGCTATGTATACAACTCAAATCAAAAACCACCTAAGTGGAAAGAGCGGCACTCCAAAAGAAATACTGCAAGACAGTGGCTCAGATGTAGTTTCTCATTTTATTGCGAGAACGCTAGCCCGTTTCGGCCTCAGCCTTCCTCAGAGCAGATTAAAAAGTCACTTTTTAATTGTCATCGCAATATCAACATACACAATACACACATATCACAAAAGCAATATACATATCGCATTTCAACTTTCAAGGTATAAGGGATATCTTTGTTTGGATTAGAAGAAAACGTTTTAAGGGGAGCAGTGACAAACTGTATCGCTATAAGTTTTCGGTATATTCATTGTCAAATAGCAGCTGTAGCAAGGTGCAATGTTTTCAGTAAAACCATCTTTTGTTGGAATGGAAATATACAGTAATTGATTTCTTTCTTCTTCTACTTTTCAGTTTGTGCATATACCTTTTCATTTTCTGGGTGCTATGTTAGTAGAAAACCAAGGGCAGAAAGATATTCAAACTGTATATACTATACTTCAATATTTGTTTACTTATCATGAGTCATATCATCATCGCATCACGTATTGCATGTGTTCCTAATATTGAGCAGCCCTACGGTGTAGTGTTATTACAGTTTTTATTGTTATTATTGGACACTTTGAAACACTATCCCTCGATTTATGTTCAGCTTTACTTGCTTGTCCAGTTCTGCCCTCCTTTACCTTGGTAGCAAACAGTTCCTTCTCAGCAGTTGACACGCCTTCTGTTTTTGCTCTTTTCCTGCATGGACATGGACATGTTGGTGACCCCTGCTTAGTGGGAATGATCAGTAGGATGCCTCTAAGAGGGAAAAAAAAATCAAAGGACATGTCAGTCACTTTGGCCACTTTTATATAATATAATTGTTGTTTCTTCTCAGATGCAAATTTTAATCTTCATTTGTCATTTTCTGTTTAGACCTTTCAGGTAAAATGTTCACCTTCCCACAGCAGACCAACACAGCTCACGTGAAATTAATTACAACTCAAGACACATTCACAGCTGTGACTGTTTGCCTGAGGTAAGTTCATAGTTGAGCTAGGAGTAACCTTATAAGTTAACATTAATGTAAGTGTGAAGTTCCTATATCACACAACATGAAACGGTAAAGACAACATACAACGTTTCGTGCTTGTGGTGTCCCCTATATTAACAAGTGAAAGTGATTTGGGATGATTGGACGTTGTGTTCATGATATATGGAACGGTGAGTTGTACAATTTGGGGCACCCCATGTGTGTCCATCAATGTGTGATTCAAATGGGGGTAGATCGGGCGCTGTTTTGATGATTCTTTTTTTCTTTTTTTTTAAATGGGCTCCTCCTGCAAAGTTTAGAAGGCAATCCTAGAATGGAATGGAATGGAATCAGAATAGAACAGAATATAGAAAATATGAATGATATATTCATAACATGACTCCAGAGATACAGTAATGTGTACTGATTTGTGTGAGTTTTACACACAAAAAAACTGTATGGATAGTTGCAAAAAGTATGTTTTGAAGAAAATTCAAAATGGCGGAAATTGTAATTAGGCAGATATTGACATGCCTATATGGGAAGTTGCATCATGATCCAAGTAATCCAGGCAATGTACTTGATTGTACGACCTGTAGTTCAATAGTTATAGGCCAAAAATGTAAAGTGGCCTGTTTTAGCGTCACACGCACGCACACACGCACGTACATACGCACGCACGCACGCACATACGCACGCACGCACGCACGCACGCACGCACGCACGCACGCACGCACGCACTCACGCACGCATGCACAGACACATACAGACACACGGACAGGGGCACCTGGTGGAGATATCCAGATTCAGACTCTGAATATTATGATTATACTGAAAGGTCAAGTGACTAACCAGAACACTATGCTGAACTTAATAATAAATCTGCCTTCAGGTCCTTTACAGACCTCACCAGGAACCACGGCCTGTTCTCCATGGCTCTTCCCTCCGTTGATAACGCATTCCTCATCTTTAAGACGACGACTCTGAATCAGATTGACCTGTACGTTAATAACGCCCGTCCAAATCCACCGAATTTTGACGGGCAACAGTACACACTTAACACCTGGCACAAGTTGTGTGCCACCTGGGATAACACAACTGGACTGGGACAAATGTGGTTGGATGGAAGACCCACTTCCAGGAAATTACTGAGGTCTGCAGCCATCAAAGGAACACCTAGCATCCTATTAGGACAGGTAGTGTTGTAAAGCTTCAAAAGAGTATCTATTATTTTCTATTAGATATATCAGATGGCTGTGATACAATAACACATAGTTAGGTATATTGTATATTCACAATGTCGAGTTATTGGCTCATTTAATTCTAAATTAATATTGTGTAGCTATGGAATTTACCATTACTGTTTCCTCTTATACAGTATAACACTAGGTTTTACCTTCCTTCAGCCTTCAGGTGGTCTTTTTTTACAAATAAAACAATATAACATCCAAAGTCTATGTTGGGTACATGAAACTTCATTGTTAATGCTCCCTCTAATATTGATTCTCTTCTATGCTTACAGGAGCAGGACTCTTTTGGTGGTAGGTTTGATGCTGCTCAGTCCTTTGTTGGGATGATGTCTGACGTCCACATGTGGGACTATGTCCTCTCGCCCTGTGAGATCCAGCGGTACATGGACGATCTCAACTTCACCCCAGGGAACGTGCTCAACTGGAGGGCTCTGGAGTTTGAGGTTGTAGGAGAAGTGGTGCTGGAAGAGAATCAAAAAGGCTGTAACTATTAGACCCAGCGGGTGGAAGATGGTCTCATGTTCTCTGAATCTTAAGAGTAAAAGTATATCATCTTCTCAACACCAGAATATCCAAACAGTGGATGTCTGTTTTGAATGTCCAATGTGATAACTATTAAAACTCTAAACACTTTTTTCTTTCCTGTCTTTACATCAAGTAACAAAAAGGGCCATTCATGTACACTCTTTCACATTATGTCACTATACTATACATCCATCACTCTTCAACAACTCAAGGGATGTAAAAGGTACCGGAATGTCTGCTCTCGATCTTGAAGTGTTTCAACTTCTGACCCTTGGCCTTTAGTCATTAAGAAAGTAATCTGTACGACCACCAGACTGTATATTAGTCTTAGTAAATAGGCATTACTAGATGTTGTCTTTGTGCAAAACAACTAAACATCCCATATGTTTTTGGATGTTCATCTAATTATAATCGCGACGCTGCGCTCATGCACAGTGCAAGGGGTTTGGGGTTTGGGCATAGAGGTTATCCACTTCACTTCAAACACCACTGAGCAACTTTCATTGAAATGAATAGCTAGGGGCGGGGCAGTCCGCCCTCTAGATATATTAACACTGGTTGCCAACCGTCCCGTATTAGCCGGGACGCCCCGTATTTTGACCTAAAGAGGCGCATCCCGTAAGGGGCGTCACTTGTCCCGGGTAAGATGCATATAAAATATGTTTTTTTCTGTGCGTGCGCCAGGCAGTGCATCTGTCTGCCTGCTTATGTGTTTGTTTGCTGTATACGAAGGGCGCTAGGACCCTGGGGGTGCAGTCAGGGGTACTTGGGTGTGTGTGTGTGTGTGTGTATGTGTGTGTATGTGTGTGTATATGCATGCTTTTGAACTCCCTGCAACGCTCTGGACCAGAGCTACTGTATGTCAGAGGGAGTTTTCATAACATGCTGGCACAGATATGCTTAAGTGGGCGACACGAAATAAAGGTGCATCTAATATTGCTCTCGAAAATAAGTTCCTGCATGTGAGGTTACGTTAGTATATCATACTAGCTTATAGTTAGTTAGACACGGACTGAGCCTCAACAGCATGGACTGCACTAACCAGCTGAACAGTGCAATGTTTAATGATTCAAATACTGCAAAGAAAATCCAAGGCTGATATGATAACAGCTCCAATTGTGTTTATGTGTGTGTGTGTGTGTGTGTGTGTGCGTGCGTGCGTGCGTGCGTGCGTGCGTGCGTGCGTGCGTGCGTGCGTGCGTGCGTGCGTGCGTGCGTGCGTGCGTGCGTGCGTGCGTGCGTGCGTGCGTGCGTGCGTGCGTGCGTGCGTGCGTCTGTCTGTCTGTCTGTCTGTCTGTCTGTCTGTCTGTCTGTCTGTCTGTCTGTCTGTCTGTCTGTCTGTCTGTGTGTGTGTGTGTGTGTGTGTGTGTGTGTGTGTGTGTGTGTGTGTGTGTGTGTGTGTGTGTGTGTGTGTGTGTGCGTGTGTGTGTGTTTGTGTGTTTTTGTGTATTGAGTCAGCTGATTGATGGGAAAATAGCGCTGGGAAAATGGTTGGTTGAAGGATAACATTAAGTCTAATAATGATGCACCGTGCATGTTCACATCATGGATACTTTACAATTACATTACTTAATACCATTTTTCAAATATATATATTTTTAACATATTGGACAAAATAGCCAATTTTACATCGAGAAGAGGATCAATAGGATCAATATGAACATTATACAGTGCTACGCTCCTACCAATGACGGCGAGGAAGCATACAAAGACCAGTTCTACAACAGATTGCAGTCCATTATAGAAAAGCACCCAGAGAGAGACATCACAATCCTGATGGGAGACCTTAATGCCAAGATCGGAACGGACAACAAGGGGTATGACGATATCATGGGAAGACATGGACTGGGGACCATGAATGAAAATGGGGAGAGGCTGGCGGACCTGTGCGCTATGAACATCTTCGTCATTGGCGGCAGTGTTTTTCCCCATAAAAACATCCACAAGGCCACTTGGGTATCGCCAGACCACATAACCGAGAACCAGATTGACCACGTCTGTATCAGTAAGAAATTCAGGAGGTCCATGCAGGATGTAAGAGTAAAGAGAGTGCTCCTCTTCATGACGCTTCAGACCACCACCTCGTCGTAGCCAGTCTGAAGCTGAAGTTGAGAAAGAACTGTCGGCACACACAACACGACACAGGTAGGCTACAACACAGCTTTCTTGAGAGACTCCAGCAAGCTGGAAGAGTTCAGAGTAACACTCAGCAACAAGTTCCAAGTTCTACAGGAGCTGTTGGAAGAGGACGAGTGCACCCTGGAGAGCAGGTGGAAGGAGATAAAAGAGGCAGTAACATCTACCTGCCAGGAAGTGCTTGGCCCCAAGAAGCACCAGCACAAGGAGTGGATCTTAGGGGACAGTCTACGAAAGATTGAAGAGGAGGGAGAAGAAGGCGGCAGTGAACAACAGCCGGACAAGAGCAGAGAAGGCCAAGGCAGAAGGAAACAAGCTACTAAAGAAGAGCATCAGAGCAGACAACAGAGCCGCGGGAGGGAAGCCGGGCGGGGAGGGTGATATTGGTCGTTGCACATACTCCTAGGGGCTGGGGCGGCACCTGTCAGCGGGGTGTGTTGGGTGGGAGGAATAACACGAAGGCCCTATACGTCCTCCTGGTGGGGGCTCCTCACTGGCAGGTGAGCCAGTAGGATACAACAGCAGCGACAACACAGAAATGTGTGTGGGGAGGAATCAATTGGCATAACGATTACATTGTGGAGAAAAAGGGGGTAACAAATAATTGGCTACTCTAAATAAAAGAAAAGAAAAAGAAAAAAAGAAAAAAGTGTTATTCATGGAATAAATTATAAAGAGAAATGTTATGCTGTAGCAAGACTCATACCGAACATTACAAGAACATAACAAGTCCACATGTTGGGCGTGGTGTCACTAAATTCAGAGTGGTAACTTATCTGCTTGCTCAATATTTAACACTGCAGAGTCAGGGGTAAAAGCCACTGTGTGTGTGTGTGTGTGTGTGTGTGTGTGTGTGTGTGTGTGTGTGCGCGCGCACGTGCGCGTGCGTGCGTGCGTGCGTGCGTGCGTGCGTGCGTGCGTGCGTGCGTGCGTGCGTGCGCGTGTGTGCGTGTGCGTGTGTGCGTGTGAGTGACAGAGCGACACAGAGAGAGAGAGAGAGAGAGAGAGAGAGAGAGAGACCTTTAACCAAACCTTTGTTAACATTCTGTTTACACTCAAACAGATCATCAGGACATTCCTACCCATTCAAGAAGATTTGACAAAAAATATAGTTATAATATATCTAGAGGGCGGACTGCCCCGCCCCCAGCAATTCATTTCAATGAAAATTGCTCATTGGAGTTTGAAGTGAAGTGGATACCTGTAGACTAGGATACTCTTTCACCAGGTGTATGGATGGAAGGTAATAATAGATGAACATCCAGAAACAGATGGGATGTTTAGTTGTTTTGCACAAAGGCAACATCTAGTAATTCCTATTTACTAAGAATAATATACAGTGGTGTACATGGTGGTCGTACAGATAACACTTTCTTAATGACTAAAGGTCAGAAGTTGAACCACTTCAAGATCGAGTGCAGACAGTCAGGTGCCTTTTACATCACTTGAACAATTAATCTGAGACAAGTTGTTGAAGAGTGATGGATGTATAGTATAGTGACATAATGTGAAAGAGTGTACATGAATGGCCCACATTTTTCCACACACGTCAATGAGGAAATCTCTCAAAAGCACGCACACACACATACACATACGCACGTGAGCGGCACCCCCAGGGTCCTAGCGCCCTTCGTATACAGCACACAAACACATAGGCAGGCAGACAGATGCACTGCCTGGCGCACGCACAGAAAAAAAACTATTTCATATGCATCTTCCCTTTACCCGGGACAAGTGACGCCCTGTACGGGATGCGCCTGTTTCGGTCAAAATATGGGGTGTCCCAGCTAATACGGGACGGTTGGCAACCAGTGTTAATATATCTAGAGGGCGGACTGCCCCACCCCTAGCTATTCATTTCAATGAAAGTTGCTCAGTGGTGTTTGAAGTGAAGTGGATAACCTCTATGCCCAAACCCCAAACCCCTTGAGCTGCGCATGAGCGCAGTGTCGCGAATATAATTATAGATGAACATCCAAAAACATATGGGATGTTTAGTTGTTTCGCACAAAGACAACATCTAGTAATTCCTATTTACTAAGACTAATATACAGTCTGGTGGTCGTACAGATTACTTTCTTAATGACTAAAGGGTCAGAAGTTGAAACACTTTAAGATCGAGAGCAGACATTCAGGTACCTTTTACATCCCTTGAGTTGTTGAAGAGTGATGGATGTATAGTATAGTGACATAATGTGAAAGAGTGTACATGAATGGCCCTTTTTGTTACTTTTTGTTTTGTTACTGTTAAGACAGGAAAGAAACAAGTGTTTAGAGTTTTAATAGTTGGACATTCAAAACAGACATCCACAGTTTGGATATTCTGGTGTTGAGAAGATGATATACTTTTACACTTAAGATTCAGAGAACATGAGACCATCTTCCACCCGCTGGGTCTAATAGTTACAGCCTTTTTGATTCTCTTCCAGCACCACTTCTCCTACAACCTCAAACTCCAGAGCCCTCCAGTTGAGCACGTTCCCTGGGGTGAAGTTGAGATCGTCCATGTACCGATGGATCTCACAGGGCGAGAGGACATAGTCCCACATGTGGACGTCAGACATCATCCCAACAAAGGACTGAGTAGCATCAAACCTACCACCAAAAGAGTCCTGCTCCTGTAAGCATAGAAGAGAATCAATATTAGAGGGAGCATTAACAATGAAGTTTCATGTACCCAACATAGACTTTGGATGTTATATTGTTTTATTTGTAAAGAAGACCACCTGAAGGCTGAAGGAAGGTAAAACCTAGTGTTATACTGTATAAGAGGAAACAGTAATGGTAAATTCCATAGCTACACCATATTAATTTAGAATTAAATGAGCCAATAACTCTGAGACATTGTAAATATACAATATACCTAACTATGTGTTATTGTATCACAGCCATCTGATATATCTAATACAAAAATAATAGATACTCTTTTGAAGCTGTACAACACTACCTGTCCTAATAGGATGCTAGGTGTTCCTTTGATGGCTGCAGACCTCAGTAATTTCCTGGAAGTGGGTCTTCCATCCAACCACATTTGTCCCAGTCCAGTTGTGTTATCCCAGGTGGCACACAACTTGTGCCAGGTGTTAAGTGTGTACTGTTGCCCGCCAAAATTTGCTGGATTTGGACTGGCGTTATTAAGGTACAGGTCAATCTGATTCAGAGTCGTCGACTTAAAGATGAGGAATGCGTTATCAACGGAGGGAAGAGCCATGGAGAACAGGGGATGGTGCCTGGTGAGGTCTGTAAAGGACCTGAAGGCAGATGTAAACTTATTATTAAAATCAGCATAGTGTTCTGGTTAGTCACTTGACCTTTCAGTATAATCATAATATTCAGAGTCTGAATCTGGATATCTCCACCAGGTGCCCCTGTCCGTGTGTCTGTATGTGTCTGTATGTGTCTATATGTGTGTGTGTGCGTGTGTGTGCGTGCGTGCGTGCGTGCGTGCGTGCGTGCGTGCGTGCGTGCGTGCGTGCGTGCGTGCGTGCGTGCGTGCGTGCGTGCGTGCGTGCGTGCGTGCGTATGTGCATGTGTGCGTATGTACTTGCGTGTGTGCGTGCGTGTGACGCTAAAACAGGCCACTTTACATTTTTGGCCTATAACTATTGAACTATAGGTCGTACAATCAAGTACATTGCCTGGATTACTTGGATCATGATGCAACTTCCCATATAGGCATGTCAATATCTGCCTAATTACAATTTACGCCATTTAGAATTTTCTTCAAAACATACTTTTTGCAACTATTCCTACAGTTTTTTGTGTGTAAAACTCACACAAATCAGTACACTGCATCTCTGGAGTCATGTTATGAATATATCATTCATATTTTCTATATTCTTTTCTATTCTGATTCCATTCCATTCCATTCTAGGATTGCCTTCTAGACTTTGCAGGAGGAGCCCATTTAAAAAAAAGAAAAAAAGAATCATCAAAACAGCCCCCGATCTACCCCAATTTGAATCACACATTGATGGACACACATGGGGTGCCCCAAATTGTACAACTCACTGTTCCATAAACAAGTAAGACGCGCGAACGCTGGAAGCGAACGCAGCTCGAAAATATTGTGTATTTACGGACTTGTATTTCACCGTGATGGGGAGAGAACATTGACATTGTGTGTGTGTGTGTGTGTGTGTGTGTGTGTGTGTGTGTGTGTGTGTTTTGCAGGCTATTGTGCATTTTAATCAGAGCATTGTCTAAATTCCTGCACTCTGGCGCACTCTGGCGGCTGCACACAGGCAGTGCACGCACGTGAGTCACATGGGGGCGCGAGCCAATGAGAGCGTGGCTGCACACAGAAGCTGCACACAGAGACACACACACACACACAACCCGAGCACGGTTACATAGTAAGCTCCACTTGGTCGGGGGCGCCTCCTTCCGCGTTCGCAACCATGAACACAACTTCCAATCATCCCAAATCACTTTCACTTGTTAATATAGGGGACACCACAAGCACGAAACGTTGTATGTTGTCTTTACCGTTTCATGTTGTGTGATATAGGAACTTCACACTTACATTAATGTTAACTTATAAGGTTACTCCTAGCTCAACTATGAACTTACCTCAGGCAAACAGTCACAGCTGTGAATGTGTCTTGAGTTGTCATTAATTTCACGTGAGCTGTGTTGGTCTGCTCTGGGAAGGTGAACATTTTACCTGAAAGGTCTAAACAGAAAATGACAAATGAAGATTAAAATTGGCATCTGAGAAGAAACAACAATTATATTATATAAAAGTGGCCAAAGTGACTGACATGTCCTTTGATTATTTTTTCCCTCTTAGAGGCATCCTACTGATCATTCCCACTAAGCAGGGGTCACCAACATGTCCATGTCCATGCAGGAAAAGAGCAAAAACAGAACTGGACAAGCAAGTAAAGCTGAACATAAATCGAGGGAAAGTGTTTCAAAGTGTCAAATAATAACAATAAAAACGGTAATAACACTACACCGTAGGGCTGCTCAATATTAGGAACACAATACGTGATGCGATGATGATATGACTCATGATAAGTAAACAAATATTGAAGTATAGTATATACAGTTTGAATATCTTTCTGCCCTTGGTTTTCTACTAACATAGCACCCAGAAAAGGAAAAGGTATATGCACAAACTGAAAAGTAGAAGAAGAAAGAAATCAATTACTGTATATTTCCATTCCAACAAAAGATGGTTTTACTGAAAACATTGCACCTTGCTACAGCTGCTATTTGACAATGAATATACCGAAAACTTATAGCGATACAGTTTGTCACTGCTCCCCCTAAAACGTTTTCTTCTAATCCAAACAAAGATATCCCTTATACCTTGAAAGTTGAAATGTGATATGTATATTGCTTTTGTGATATGTGTATTGTGCATGTTGATATTGCGATGACAATTAAAAAGTGACTTTTTAATCTGCTCTGAGGAAGGCTGCGGCCGAAACGCGCTAGCGTTCTCGCAATAAAATGAGAAACTACATCTGAGCCACTGTTTTGCAGTATTTCTTTTGGAGTGCCGCTCTTTCCACTTAGGTGGTTTTTGATTTGAGTTGTATACATAGCTGAGCACCCACTGCCTAAACTAAGAAGGTATCCAGAGGAAGCGCAAGTTTTTCCTTTCTTATACATTTTCGATATCGTTGCCATAATCCATGGAAAGCTTCGATCCACAGCCTGGGGGTCTGCAATCACCATAAGACCTCCAACCTAAAAGTCTGCTCACCTCCGATCAAAGTTACGAGCCCTTGTTTGCATCAAACTAGTTGTGACACTGCATTCCTTTAAAAACCTGTCATGCCCTTCTGAGTGCATGACAGGTGATTATCTAATCACTCCTCATGTATAGTAGCCTACATGTCTGGTTTGACTCTCACCTTAAGTTTTCCATTGTCCATTGGCATACCTTACATTTCACCTACGCATAGTCTAAGATTTCCTCATCAAGATAGAATACCTGTTCACCTTAATGGAAAACACAATTATTGAAGCTTCCCTGATAAACAAAAAACAACTTGAGCTCCTCCTGTCCTCAAATAACACTATTCTCTGAAAATAACAACCATATGACCTATAGCAAAGTAACAGCTGGGACCCCTATTTACTTGTAACAGAGTGTTTCTACATTGATAGAAGCACTGACTGTACTAAGACCCAATTATTGAAATCCCAAACACACTTGGACCATGCCACATTTCATGTCTGTATCAGGACCGCACATGCCAGCATACAGTGGATGACTCTTTAAGCTGCATTCACCAAAACTACTGACTATGTGTTGCTTAATGAGACCTGTTGCACAAGATTGTCCATCAGGACAGAAGTGACAACAGGCAGTCTAGATGTGCTCGAACCGAACCATGGGTGCATATCATGAGACTATAATAACCCTCAGTGACAATCTAACCCTGAAAGTGTGGGTCCATTTGGTTGCTTTTGTACACACTCAGTTACAATTGGATACATTTACCTTGTATTGTAATGTTTTACTTTGCTGTTAAGCACAAACCCAAACAAGTGGGTTTTAATAAAATATTTAACCAATGAAAAGTAATAACAAGCGCTTTTGAGTAAATAATAACTACATTGGATCTATTGGAATACAGGTTCTTATTTCCTGAAAAGTGTTGGACATACAACGTTTCCAACCGACGCATTAGACGTTCATTAACAATAATGGATGGCACTGTAAATACCTGGCATCGAGGAACAGTAAGAACAATTAAGAGGAAAGTAATCAACTCAAATTAAATGTAGGGCAAGTGTTTTTTTTTTTTTTCAAATAAGTGTTGAATTGCTTTATATTCTGATAGCATTGCTATAGTGTTTGTAGTAACCGGGGTCTCCCTGTCTCTCCAATATTTTCAGGTTGGGATCCCATTCAGGAGTATACAGGATACACGATAAACTGGTGAAATTGGATGGACACACAGAAATGAGCAGACCCCATTGGAACTGGAACACTATCATATTTAAGCTGATAAATGGGTAGCCTACTCTCTCCTGATTGAAATTGGCAACCCACCGGAAAATGTATTTTATTTATTGAAGAGCTGGAGAGATGCTGAGATCCCGGTTACAAACACTCTATAGCAATGATTACCAATCATTATATAGAACGTTATCCTTTTAACAAAAATATTTTAGTTTTAACCCCAAAACTTCACTTACCCTACCTTTAAGGAGTAAATGAAATCTATCCATCTATTTGTTCCACTGTGTGTCTATGTGCCTGTCTTCCTCTCTCTGTATGGCTGTGGGTCTAGAACGTTACACTGCAACCAAAATCATTTATTCTAATTAAGTGTTGTAGGCCTACCTTGTGGAGTAGCATCACAAACCGCCAACATCACAAACAGCAGGAAGAACTTCATCTGGCATGAAAGAACACAAACAGATACCATGAAATATTATTATATAGGATTAAATGAGCTACTGCCTGAAGGCCTGTATGAATAGCAGACCACAAATTATTTAGCTGTGTTTGTCCTTATAGCCTGCTGTGACTACAGTGTAAAAAGTGTATTAATTATAACTCATACAATCACAGTAGCCTAACAAACTATTCTGCTCATGTCTTGACCTTACCTTGTGCTGATCTGTGTGAGTGTCAGGTTGTTGTGTGAGATAGTGGACTCATCGCCTCTTTTATACTTATTTCATCTGGGTGGAGTATGTGGATATGCAGGTTCCTTGTTCCTTGTTCCTTGTTCCTTGTTCATCTGGTTCCTTCCTTTAGAGCGTGAAGACTGCTACTTAGCATTGGCATTATGAAAGTAGTCTGGTATTACTGTAAAAGTGTTCATAAGCCCTCGGGTGGCACAGTGGGAAAGTCCCTGCCAACCACCACGGAGGCTGTGGGTTGGAATCCACCGTGGTGCATTTGTCGGCCGTCTATGCGAACACAATTGGCCCGTGTTCGGGGGAGGGAAGCCGGGCGGGGAGGGTGATATTGGTCGTTGCACATACTCCTAGGGGCTGCGGCGGCACCTGTCAGCGGGGTGTGTTGGGTGGGAGGAATAACACGAAGGCCCTACGTCCTCCGGGTGGGGGCTCCTCACTGGCAGGTGAGCCAGTAGGATACAACCGCAGCGACAACACAGAAATGTGTGTGGGGAGGAATAAATTGGCATAAAGACTACATTGTGGAGAAAAAGGGGGTAAAAAATTATTGGCTACTCTAAATAAAATAAAATAAAAATAAAAAAATAAAAAAGTGTTATTCATGGAATAAATTATAAAGAGACAGGATTGAAATGTAATTTTATGCTGTAGCAAGACTCATACAGAACAAGAACATAACAAGTCCACATGTTGGGCGTGGTGTCACTAAATCTAGAGTGGTAACTTATCTGCTTGCTCAATATTTACAGCCTGCTGCTCCGTTGCTATTTTTCAGACATGCTAAGGGCTAACCATTTCAGAACGCCGGCATCATGGGTAAAAGCCACTGTGTGTGTGTGTGTGTGTGTGTGTGTGTGTGTGTGTGTGTGTGTGTGTGTGTGCGTGTGCGTGTGCGTGTGTGTGTGTGTGTGAGTGTGAGTGACAGAGAGATCCAGCGAGAGAGAGAGAGAGAGAGAGAGAGAGAGAGAGAGAGAGAGAGAGAGAGAGAGAGAGAGAGAGAGAGAGAGAGAAAGACCTTTAACCAAACCTTTATTAACATTCTGTTTACACTCAAACAGATCATCAGGACAGAGTTATAGTATATCTATCGCCCGCAGCTATTCATTTCAATGAAAATTGCTCATTGGCATTTTAAGTGAAGTGGATACATGTAGACTAGGATACTCTTTCACCAGGTGTATGGAGGGAAGGTAATAATAGATGAACATCCAGACACAGATGGGATGTTTAGTTGTTTTGCACAAAGGCCACATCTAGTAAGAATAATATGCAGTAGTCTGGTGGTCGTACAGATAACACTTTCTTAATGACTAAAGGTCAGAAGTTGAACCACTTCAAGATCGAGTGCTGACATTCAGGTGCCTTTTACATCACTTGAACAATTAATCTGAGACAAGTTGTTGAAGAGTGATGGATGTACAGTATATTGACATAATGTGAAAGAGTGTACACGAATGGCCCTTTTTGTTACTTGATGTAAAGACAGGAAAGCAAAAGGAATTTACAGTTTTAATAGTTATCACATTGGACATTCAAAACAGACATCCACAGTTTGGATATTCTGGTGTAGAGATAATGATGTACTTTTACACGTTCAGAGAACATGAGACCATCTTCAACCCGCTGTCTAATAGTTTGGATTCATCTAGTTTTGAGATTAATTAATGACAGCCTTTCCGATTCTCTTCCAGCAACACCCTTCCTTCGGTCTCAAACACCAGAGCCCTCCAGTTGAGCACGTTCCCTGGGGTGAAGTTGAGATCGTCCATGTACTGCTGGATCTCACAGGGCGAGAGGACATAGTCCCACATGTGGACGTCAGACATCATCCCAACAAAGGACTGAGCAGCATCAAACCCACCACCAAAAGAGTCCTGCTCCTGTAAGCATGGAAGATAATCAATATTAGAGGGAGCATTAACAGTGATGTTTCATGTGCCCAACATAGACATTAAAGCAAACCATACTATACTACTTTTCTGTACTATTTTTCATATTTGTAAAGAAGACCACCTGAAGGCTGAAGGAAGGTAAAACCTGGTGTTATACTGTATAAATTCCATAGCTACTTGAGCTGCTCATTGAAAACAGGAACCATTATTCATTCAGAATGAAATGAGCCAATAACTCTGAGACATTGTGAATATACAATATGCTCATTTAAAACAATAATTTGATATTTTTATTATTAATTACCTACCTATTTGTTATTGTATCACAGCTAACATCTGATATATCTGATAAAACAATTATAGATGCATGATGCCCTTTTGAAGCTGTACAACACTACCTGTCCTATTAGGATGATTGGGGTTTCTTCGATGCCTGCAGACCTCAGTAATTTCCTGGAAGTGTGTCTTCCATCCACCCACACTTGTCCCAGTCCAGTTGTGTTATCCAAGGTGGCACACAACTTGTGCCAGGTGTTAAGTGTGCACTGTTGCCCGTCAAAAATCGCATTTGACAGCTCAATCTGAGTCATCCTCTTAAAGATGAGGAATGCGTTGGCATCGGAGGGAACAGCGATGGAGAACAGCACGTAGTTCCTGGCGAGGTCTGTAAAGTACCTGAAAGCAGATGTATAATTATTATTTTTAAGTTCTGTAAAGTGTTCTGGTTAGTCAGTTGACCTTTCAGTATATAATCATAATATTCAGAATCTGAATCTGGATATCTCCACCAGTTGCCCCTGTCCGTGTGTGTCCGTGTCTGTGTCCGTGTGTGTGGCTGTCGGTGTGTGTGTGTGTGTGTGTGTGTGCGTGTGTGCGTGTGTGCGCGTGTGTGCGTGTGTGCGTGTGCGTGTGTGTGTGCGTGTGTGTGTGTGTGTGTGTGTGTGTGTGTGTGTGTGTGTAAGTGTGTGTGTGTGTGTACAGTTAATCTGGATGCAAAGTATGCAAACCTCCACTCAATTATTATTAAAGCATCACAGCCACTGACTGTGATCCGATCCATTTTAGGATTTCCTGCTAAACTTTGTAGGAGGAGCCCATTTCATGTACACCCATATGGGATGCCCCAAATTGTACAACTCACTGTGCCATATATCATGAACCCAACGTCCAATCATCCCAAATCACTTCTTCTTGTTCCAATAGGGAACAGCACAAGCACGAAAAGTTGCACCAGACTGACAGTCCTGCCAGGCAACCCAGACTGCCAGAGATCTGTGCTCTGAGGAACGCACTTTTCTAATTACAGATCTATGGTGTATGTCATCTGCTGTTTCTGCAGTAGGCTGTCTATACTGTTTCATGTTTTTGTACTGTTTGTGTGATATAGGAACTTCACACTTACAGAAATGTTAACTTCTAAGGTTACTTATGTAGCGCAACTGAACTTACCTCAGGCAAACAGTCACGGCTGCGATTGTGTCTCGAGTTGTCATTAGCTCTACGCGAGCTGTGTTGGTCTGCTGTGGGAAGTTGAACACTTTACCTGTAAGGTCTAAACAGAAAATGACAAATGAAGACAAAAATGTGCAGAAGAAAAACAACTGATCTGCTCTTAAATGATACCGTCTGTGCTTTTACACTGTTGGCTCCTGTTGGAATACAGGTTCTTATTTCCTGAAAAGTTTTGGACATACAGTACAAGGTTTCCAATGAGTAATGTAGGCTCTTGAAACGCATTAGACGTTCATTAATAATGGATGGCACTGGAAATGCCTGGCACAGAGGAACAGTAAGAACAAAGAGGAAAGTAATCAACTCAAATTAAAGGTAGGGTAATTAATATTTTTTGTTGTTAAAATAAGTGTTGAATTGCTCCATATTCTGATAGCATTGTTATAGTGTTTGTTAAAGGAGTAGTCCACCCAAAAAATGACTTATTTTCTATCAATTACACACCCCATGAAGCCTTGAATTCATGGAGATTGTTTTGTTTTTGTCGTATTCCTAAGCCAATAATTTGATGACCGGCGGAAAGATGCTAATGTATCCGGTAGGAGACTCAAAAAGTCTCCTTTGAGTCTCTTACCGGAGAGACCGCCGGTCATCAAATAATTGGCTTAGGAATGCGACAAAAATCGCCATGAATTCAATGCTTCAGGGGCTGTGTAAATGATAGAAAATAAGTAATTTTTTGGGTGAATTACTCCTTTAAGTAACTGGGGTGTCCCTTTCTCTCCAGCTCTAAGTAAACAGAAAAAAACATTTGCAGGTTGGGATACCATTCAGGAGAAAGAACTCATACAGGATACAAGATACAAGATAAACAGGTGAAATTGGAAGTGATGGAACACTATAAAATGTAAGCTGATAAATGGGTAGCCAACTCTCCTAATTGAAATTGGCAACCCAACTGAACATTTATTTTCTATTTATTGAATAGCTGGAGAGATGGGGAGACCCCGGTTACTGATCAAACACTATAGCAATGGTTACCAATCACTATATAGAGCTTTAACCTTTAAAAAAAAACATTTTAGTTTTAACCCAAAAATATCACTTACCCTACCTTTAAGGAATAAATCAAATATATCCATCTATTTGTTTATGTGCCTGTCTTCCTCTCTCTGTATGGCTGTGGGTCTAGAACGTTACGCTGCAACCAAAATAATTACTTATAATTAAGTGTTGTACCTTGTGGAGTAGAATCACAAACCGCCAACATCACAAACAGCAGGAAGAACTTCATCTGGCATGAAAGAACACAAACAGATACCATGAAATATTATTAAATAGGATTAAATGTGCTACTGCCTGCAGGCTTGTATGAATAGCAGACCACAAATTGCATTTCTGTGTCTGTCCTTGTAGCCTGCTGTGACTGCAGTGTAAAAAGTTTATTAATTGTAACTCATAAAATCACAGTAGCCTAACAAACTATTCTGCTCACGTCTTGACCTTACCTTGTGCTGATCTGTGTGAGTGTCAGGTTGTTGTGTGAGATCGTGGACTCATCGCCTCTCTCATTTATTTCATCTGGGTGGAGACTGTGGATCTGCAGGTTCCTTGTTCCATGTTCGTCTTGTTCCTTCCTTTAGAGTTGCGTGAAGACTTCCTTTGTCCTTTCCATTGGATATTAGTAGCTCATTGTGTAATAGGATTCACGTTGAACTTTAAAAAATGTATCATGTAGCAAGTCCCTGAATAGCAGGCATTTAGAAGTGGCTCATGACATTCATTAACTTTAGATACTTAAGATGAGTATTACGGAAGTAGCCTGGTATTACTGTAAAAGTGCTATTCATGGAAAATGGATGTCATTTTACGCTGTGGCAAGACTCGTACCAAACAAGAGAATAAAAAGTCCACATGTTGGGGGTGGTGTCACAAAATTCAGAGCGTGACTTGTCCGTTTGCTCTATCTGCTCCATTGTTATTTTTCAGACATGTTGTCTAAGGGCTAACCATTTCAGAACGCCTGAGTCATGGGTAAAAGCCAAAGCAGTGTGTGTGTGTGTGTGTGTGTGTGTGTGTGTGTGTGTGTGTGTGTGTGTGTGTGTGTGTGTGTGTGTGTGTGTGTGTGTGTGTGTGTGTGTGTGTGTGTGTGTGTGTCTAATCTAAGAGTTAGTGGGGGACTCATTCAAATGACCAACATTTTCACTTCATTGAAAACCTAACAACATCACTGTATTATATTAGATTGATTAGACATTATATTGATATTATAGCTATTTTATTTTATTAGATATGTGATATTGTTACCTGACAAGTAGACTTTTGGTGAAAAAGCCTGCATCGGTATTGGTTGATATCGGCATCGGAAATTAGGAGTTGGACAATATTCGGAATATCGGATATTGGTAAAAAAGTCAATATCGAACATCCCTAGTATGCAATTTCCCTTGTGTGGACATAAATAAAAACTAGTGTAGGGATAGTTCAGGTAGGCACGGAAGGCAGGAATTGTACATTGCCAGCTCACACTCCCCGGATCATGAATGCAGCATGCAATTTCCGTGCAATTTTGCACGCACATTCCCTATAGGCCGAGGAAGAAATGCCACTTGAACATTTTCAAATCAGCCTCATGGTGGCGCTATAACAGTTCGCATTTTCACCTATAACTGCACCGATCTGCGTGAAACTTTGCACCACACTCCCTAGAGGCCAAGGAAATTGAATGCAGTGTGCGATTTCCGTGAAATTTTGCACGCACATTCCCACTAAGATGAGGAAGGAAAAAAAGAACCATTTTCACATTGGCCTGTTATAGCGCCACCAGCAGGTCTAATTTAGCAAAACACATCTTTGGAACAAAATGCCTCAAATCATGAATGCAGTGTCCGATTGCTGTGAAAGGCCTAAGAAGAAATGTCACCCTTTTAACTTTGGCCTATTGTAGCGCCACCAGGAGGCCACAGGTAGGTTATTGTGGGCCAGCAATGTTCGAAGTTCAGTAGGTTAGTAGAATCTGTAGAAGTTGAGGGATTCATGTTGATGAATGAAGTATGAAAGATCTGACAGATTCATCTTGATCACATGACTATAGACATAATTTGTATTGATTTGCGTGATATTTAGACAACATGTGAAGAGTAATATAAAAAAAGAATTGTTCTCAAATTGGCCTCCTGGTGGCACTATAATAGGCCAATGTGAAAAGGGCGGCATTTTTTCCTTGGCCTTTAACACCAATCAGACACTGCATTCAAGATTTGAGGCATTTTGTTCAAAGCGAACCACTCCTGCAAAGTTTAGATGGCAGGCTTAGCCAATCAGGCTGGATTAGGAACAGGGGTCATCACCATGGCAGCTTGTGATGGACATTTTATTTTTGCCACGGACGTGCAAAATAATCATTTTACCCAAAACACATTGGCCTAGCCCTAAATGTATCATAATGGACTCATAATGTGTCATAGGGTCAATTGCAATGTGCTGCACATTTTAAAACAATAGTATGTCTGCATTAACTACTGAGTCACTTAACCACCCCAAAAAATTAATCCATTTAAAAAAAAATAATAATAATTGAGTCTCATCAATACAGACAGTGTTTCCATCGCAAAAGGGCCACATAGCTGCAAAGGTGAGTGGGTGCGTATTATACAGTACATCATATGGCTATTATAGAGATTGCTGGCTTTTCAAAGGACATTGTTACTTGTCTTGAGAGGAGATCAAGTTCTACCAGCTAAACTGTCTGTTTGTTTGTTTGTTTGTTTGTTTGGTTTGGCAAGGTAGCTTCAATAGTTGTGGATTCCATTAAGGTGATCAGGTATTCTCTGTTGATGAGAAAGTCCAAGGAATGCAAATGTATCAATGGAAAAAAGACACACCCTACAAGCTACACTTGATTTGATTTGATTTATTAGACGTAATAAACATGTCAAATGCTTCTCACGGAAACGTCAAGGATAAAATGCCAATGGAACACTGGAACAAGGAAACTTGAGACAAAGAAGATGTGTACATGATGAGTGATTAATGAAGGGCATGCCAGGATTTTAATTGAATGCAGTGTCACAATAGTTTAATTCGAAACTATTTTCCAAACACATTCAAATGTGTTTGAATAACCGAAGTTATTCAAACACATTTTAATATGTTTTTACGTTATAATGAAGGAAATATAGACTATATTTTGAGATATTCTGTTCGGGCCAACAGACGGACGGACACACAGGGACACACACGGACAGACAGACAGGGGGCGGAGACAATAATGTAACGTAACATAATGTCGCATAATACAGTGATACTCATAATGTAGTATAACTTACATAACATGAGCCACGTTTTCACTACAGTGCCAGAATCTTTCCAGCAAAATAATTAGCATAACTTGCTGGAATGGCAATGGGAGAGGCCGTTTTCACAGATGCCCTCCTTGGCAGCAAAAGTCCTGGTATTGCCTGATAAGCCACAGTTTTCATGTGTTTATCTTCTAACGGTATAGTACTTTAAACTCGAGAGGTGACTGTAAGCACGCGAGATTGTAACTTTAATCCACCAAAAGAACAGAGGATAAGCGAGCGGATTTCTCACTTTTCTTTTTCTCACTCTCTCAATCATTATCACGGGGACGCGGGGGTTAACAGGGGGAGTTGCCAGTTAGTTCTGTTTCTAGCCTAAATTCTCATGTCCAAGACAACATATCTTGAAATGTCAATGTCGCTTGTTTTTTTTTAAAATGGCCATATTAATAAATACAAGACAGCTGTGTCGCGACCAGTGTTGCCACTGCCGGTCTATATGAAAACAAGCATAAAATAAGTGACTATTATAGGCCACATGTGCACTTTAAACCTATATGCATCAGCTATTTGAAACTAGCCAATCTACAAGCTCACAACAACTTTAAAGAAAAAAAGGTTGCTTATAATAAGCAGACATGGCAACACCAGAGCCATGGGCAACATGCGACTCAATCCCTTCATTTCATTCATTGTGCCTGCCTTTCTCTTTTCTCTCTCACCCCCCGCTCCCCGATGTAAGTTAAAATGAAGCTTTAACTTACATCTTAGGACAAGCCATCTTCTTCATGCAACACATATAATATTGTCAACATTGCTCTGACTGACTGACTGACTGACTGACTGACATTTCTAAAATCATATGTAGGATAACAACACAAAGTAACAGAAAACAAAGTAGTGTAACAACTTGACTTAGCCTTAAATATATGTACCTTTGTGTTTGTGTGTTTTATGCTCTGTTTCCCTGTGTAATGTAATGTAATGTAGCCTACTCCACTGTCTGCCTGCTTTTGTTTTTATATGTTTTTCTGTGGGGACTGCGGATGTAAATTAGCATCTTTGCTAAATCCGGTGTATTCTACACTGCATTGTTATGTAATGTCCATTAATATGCGGTCTAAATAAACAAATAAAGTAAAAGTAACATAACAAGTGTAGACAGGTACCTCACTTGAGCAATTTACCTGAGCCAAGTTGTCACAAGTGTGATGGATGTATAGTATAGTGACATAATGTGAAAGTGCACAATTTGAATGGCCCTTTTTGTTACTTAATGTGAAGACAGGGGAGAGGGAATAGTTTTTACAGTTTTAATAGTCATTAATCACATTGGACATTCAAAACAGACATCCACCGTTTGTATAATCTTCTCAAAGCCAAAATTTCCATGTATATGGCAGTTGAGATTCACAGAATATGAGACCTAATGGTTTGGATTCATCTAGTTTTGAGATTCAATAATGACATTCTTTTTGATTCTCTTCCAGTACCACCTCTCCTACAGTCTGAAACACCAGAGCCCTCCAGTTGACCACGTTCCCTGGGGTGAAGTTGAGATCGTCCATGTACCGCTGGATCTCACAGGGCGAGAGGACATAGTTCCACATGTGGACGTCAGACATCATCCCAACAAAGGACTGAGCAGCATCAAACCCACCACCCTGAGAGTCCTGCTCCTGTAAGCATGGAAAATAATCAATATTAGAGGGAGCATTAACAATGATGTTTCATGTACCCAACATAGACATTAAAGCAAACCATAAAACTCCTGCAGTAAGTGACCTGCTGTACATTTTTTCATTGGATGTTATATTGTTCTATTTTGTAAAGAAGACCCCTGAAGGCTGAAGGAAGGTAACCTAGTACTGTATAAGAGGAAACAGTAATGGCAAATTTCATAGCTACCTGAGCTGCTCATTGAAAACAGGAAGCATATTAATTTAGAATGGAAATGAGACAATAACTCTGAGACATTGTGAATATACAATATGCTCATTCAAAACAATTATTTGATATTTTTTATCAAGTTATTATTAGTTACCTACCTATTTGTTATTGTATCACAGGTACGATCTGATATATCTAATACAAAAATAATAAATGCATGATGCCGTTTTGCAGCTGTACAACACTACCTGTCCTATCATGATGCTTGGGGTTCCTCTGATGGCGGAAGACCCGAGGAATTTCCTGGAAGTGGGTTTTCCATCCAACCACAGTTGTCCCAGTCCAGTTGTGTTACCCCAGGTGGCACACAAGTTGTGCCAGGTGTTAAGAGTGCACTGTTGCCCGTCAAAATTCACATCTTGTGCGCTAAAAACCTCCAGCTGAATCTGAGCTGTATTCCTCTTCTTAAAGATGAGGAATGCGTTGGCATCGGAGGGAAGAGCCATGGAGAACAGGACGTGGTTCCTGCTGAGGTCTGTAAAGTACCTGAAGGCAGATGTATACTTATTATTTTTAAGTTCTGTATAGTGTTCTGGTTAGTCAGTTGACCTTGTACCAAATTGTACAACTCACTGTGCCATATTTCATGAACACAACATCCAATCATCCCAAATCAAAGCACAAATTCCCCCCCCCCCCCCTACAGAGGGCTCTCTTTACTGTATCATGTTTCTTGTACTGTTTGTGTGATATAGGAACTTCACACTTACAGAAATGTTAACTTCTAAGGTTACTCCTAATGTAGCTCAACTGAACTTACCTCAGGCAAACAGTCACGGCTGTGAATGAGTCTTGAGTGGTCCTTAGCCTCACGTGAGCTGTGTTGGTCTCTTGTGGGAAGGTGAACATTTTACCTGTCAGGTCTTTAAGGTCTAAACAGAAAATGACAAATGAAGAAATTATGTTTATTGTCAACATTTTTTTTACACTTTTGGCTCAATAGACATTATGCATAAATGTCAAAACGTAAAAATAATATGAAACAACACTTTTTGAATACCTAGAATAGACCTGGCTATACAAACTTATTTTAATGCATACAGTACAATTTTATTTAACCAATCTCTATGGTAGTGTATGGTAGTACAATAAGCAGCACATCTGCAATTAATTGGAGTGGGACTCCCTACTCTTCCATTGAGGACATTTAAAGTAGTGTCAGGTAGGACACTGACTGGTTGTCAATGTCAATAAAGTTATTTGAGATTACCAATCACAATAAAGAGCTTTGACCTTTTAACAAAAACATCACCCTTTAAGAAGTAAATCAAATCTATCCATATATTTGTTCCACTGTAGGTCTGTGTGCCTGTCTTCCTCTCTCTGTATGGCTGTGGGTCTAGAATGTTACACTGCAACCAAAATCCTTTCTTATAATTAAGTGTTGTACCTTGTGGAGTAACATCGCGAACCGCCAACATCACAAACAGCAGGAAGAACTTCATCTGGCATGAAAGAACACAAACAGATACCATGAAACACAACATAGTTTTAAATGAGCTTCAGCCTGCAGGCCTGTATGAATAGCAGACCACAAATTACTTTGCTGTGTCTTAATGTGTTGTGTATTCATTATATTTCATAAAATCACAGTAGCCTAACACGCTATTCTGCTCTTGTCTTGACCTTACCTTGTGCTGATCTGTGTGAGAGTCAGGTAGTTGTGTGAGCTCGTGGACTCATGGGAGCATTTTAACCTCTACCTCTTTCCTATGGGCGGAGTTGCGTGAAGACTTCCTTCATCCTTTCCATTAGAAATGAGTTACTCATTGTGAAATAGGATTCATACCTGTATGTCAAACTTAAAAAAAATTAGCAAGTCCCTGAACAGCAGGCATTTAGAAGTGACTCATGACATTGATTGCCTTTAGACACACGGGATGAGCATTACGGAAGTAGCCTGGTATTACTGTAAAAGCGCTATTGCTGTATTAAGACTCATAACAAACCAAGAAAATACAAATCCACATGTTGGGGGTGGTGTCTCGGACTGTGACTTGTCCGCTTGCTCAATCCTCACATCCTGCTGCTCCATTGCTATTTGTCAGATATGCAATCTAGAACGCCTGAACGATGAAGCATGTGTGTGTGTGTGTGTGTGTGTGTGTGTGTGTGTGTGTGTGTGTGTGTGTGTGTGTGTGTGTGTGTGTGTGTGTGTGTGTGTGTGTGCCAACAATGTTAATTGACTAAACCAGCATGTGCCCTAAACTTTAGTACCCAAAAGAGGCTGCCACATAACATAACATACATAACATATGTAACACAACATAATGTAGTACCATTAACATAACGTCGGGCAGAAACCAGCTAACTCAATTTTTCCGCTTTCTCATAAATCAGTGCTATTGAACACCCTTTACGTCTGTGTGTTGGTAAAAAAGATATTGAACCAATTAAAAGTATTAAAAAGCGCTTTTGACAAAACCAAAGGAGGGTGGATTTAGCTGGTTTTGCTGACTCCAGAATCCACTCCCTTTTGACCTCATTGTGATCTTGGATATCCATTTAGCTGTTCTTATCAATGATGAACAAAACCTCCTAACTCCACTTTTTGTTTGGTTTTGGTCATTTCCTGAAAAATTTACATTTTGGAGTTAGCTGGTTTCTGCCCGACAGCAGAGATAACATACTGCATAGTGTAGTGCTGTGCAGCATCATGCAATGTAATGTAATGTAATATTGTGTACAGGTACATGGATAATCGTGTAGTATAACATACAGTAACAACACAACCCAACACAACACAAAGTAGCGTAACACAACAGTAGACAGGTGCCTCACTTGTCACAAGAGTGATGCATAATAGTATAGTGACATAATTTGAAAATGTACAATTTAAATTACCTTTTAAGTTACTTGATGTAAAGACAGGGGTGGGGATTTTACAGTTTTAATTGTCATTAATCACATTGGACATTCAAAACAGACATCCACAGTTTGGAAATTCTGGTTTTGAGATTATACACTTATATTGCAGTTGAGATTCAGAGAATATGAGACCTGCTGGATACATCTAGTTTTGAGATTCATTTAAACACATACTACTTGATTCTCTTCTAGCACCACCTTTCCTACAGTCTCAAACTCCAGAGCTCTCCAGTTGACCACGTTCCCTGGGGTGAAGTTGAGATTGTCCATGTACCGCTGGATCTCACAGGATGAGAGGACATAGTTCCACATGTGGACGTCAGACATCATCCCAACAAAGGACTGAGCAGCATCAAACCCACCACCATGAGAATCCTGCTCCTGTAAGCATGGAAGAGAGTCAATATTAGCTGGAGCAGTAACAATGAGATTTCATGTGCCCAACATACTGTAGACATTGAAACAAACCATAGTGACCTGCTGTACTATTTTCCATTGGATGTTATATATGTTTTATTTGTAAAGAAGACTACCTGCTCATTGAAATGATGAATGAAGTATGAAAGATCTGACAGATTCATCTTGATCACATGACTATAGACATGCGTGAGATTTAGACGAGTAATATAAAAAAAGAATTGTTCACAAATCGGCCTCCTGGTGGCACTATAATAGGCCAATGTGAAAAGGGTGGCATTTTTTCCTTGGCCTTTAACACCAATCAGACACTGCATTCAAGATTTGAGGCATTTTGTTCAAAGCGAACCACTCCTGCAAAGTTTAGATGGCAGTCTTAGCCAATCAGGCTGGATTAGGAACAGGGGTCATCACCATGGCAGCTTGTGATGGACATTTTATTTTTGCCACGGACGTGCAAAATAATCATTTTACCCAAAACACATTGGCCTAGCCCTAAATGTATCATAATGGACTCATAATGTGTCATAGGGTCAATTGCAATGTGCTGCACATTTTAAAACAATAGTATGTCTGCATTAACTACTGAGTCACTTAACCACCCCAAAAAATTAATCCATTTAAAAAAATAAAAAAATAATTGAGTCTCATCAATACAGACAGTGTTTCCATCGCAAAAGGGCCACATAGCTGCAAAGGTGAGTGGGTGCGTATTATACAGTACATCATATGGCTATTATAGAGATTGCTGGCTTTTCAAAGGACATTGTTACTTGTCTTGAGAGGAGATCAAGTTCTACCAGCTAAACTGTCTGTTTGTTTGTTTGTTTGTTTGGTTTGGCAAGGTAGCTTCAATAGTTGTGGATTCCATTAAGGTGATCAGGTATTCTCTGTTGATGAGAAAGTCCAAGGAATGCAAATGTATCAATGGAAAAAGACACACCCTACAAGCTACACTTGATTTGATTTGATTTGATTTGATTTATTAGACGTAATAAACATGTCAAATGCTTCTCACGGAAACGTCAAGGATAAAATGCCAATGGAACACTGGAACAAGGAAACTTGAGACAAAGAAGATGTGTACATGATGAGTGATTAATGAAGGGCATGCCAGGATTTTAATTGAATGCAGTGTCACAATAGTTTAATTCGAAACTATTTTCCAAACACATTCAAATGTGTTTGAATAACCGAAGTTATTCAAACACATTTTAATATGTTTTTACGTTATAATGAAGGAAATATAGACTATATTTTGAGATATTCTGTTCGGGCCAACAGACGGACGGACACACAGGGACACACACGGACAGACAGACAGGGGGCGGAGACAATAATGTAACGTAACATAATGTCGCATAATACAGTGATACTCATAATGTAGTATAACTTACATAATATGAGCCACGTTTTCACTACAGTGCCAGAATCTTTCCAGCAAAATAATTAGCATAACTTGCTGGAATGGCAATGGGAGAGGCCGTTTTCACATGATGCCCTCCTTGGCAGCAAAAGTCCTGGTATTGCCTGATAAGCCACAGTTTTCATGTGTTTATCTTCTAACGGTATAGTACTTTAAACTCGAGAGGTGACTGTAAGCACGCGAGATTGTAACTTTAATCCACCAAAAGAACAGAGGATAAGCGAGCGGATTTCTCACTTTTTTTTTTCTCACTCTCTCAATCATTATCACGGGGACGTGGGGGTTAACAGGGGGAGTTGCCAGTTAGTTCTGTTTCTAGCCTAAATTCTCATGTCCAAGACAACATATCTTGAAATGTCAATGTCGCTTGTTTTTTTTTTAAATGGCCATATTAATAAATACAAGACAGCTGTGTTGCGACCAGTGTTGCCACTGCCGGTCTATATGAAAACAAGCATAAAATAAGTGACTATTATAGGCCACATGCGCACTTTAAACCTATATGCATCAGCTATTTGAAACTAGCCAATCTACAAGCTCACAACAACTTTAAAGAAAAAAAGGTTGCTTATAATAAGCAGACATGGCAACACCAGAGCCATGGGCAACATGCGACTCAATCCCTTCATTTAATTCATTGTGCCTGCCTTTCTCTTTTCTCTCTCACCCCCGCTCCCTATAAATGAAGCTTTAACTTACATCTTAGGACAAGCCATCTTCTTCATGCAACACATATAATATTGTCAACATTGCTCTGACTGACTGACTGACTGACTGACTGACTGACATTTCTAAAATCATATGTAGGATAACAACACAAAGTAACAGAAAACAAAGTAGTTTAACAACTTGACTTAGCCTTAAATATATGTACCTTTGTGTTTGTGTGTTTTATGCTCTGTTTCCCTGTGTAATGTAATGTAATGTAGCCTACTCCACTGTCTGCCTGTTTTTGTTTTTATATGTTTTTCTGTGGGGACTGCGGATGTAAATTAGCATCTTTGCTAAATCCGGTGTATTCTACACTGCATTGTTATGTAATGTCCATTAAAGGAGAATTCCGGACATTTTAAGTGTTATCTTTGATGTGTCGTTACTCACCTACCGACGTAAACAGTGGCATTGTTTATTTCCAGTTATTCCCCTGTCGTCATATTTTCAACCCCCTCCGTTGTCATAATGGGAGCGCGTGTCATAGGGAAATTCGTCTATTATAACCGATGCAAAGTTATTTTTTTCTCTACTACTACTCATTGTGGAGTCTTATGATAGTCAAACATGCAGTGAAAGTTCCTGAGAGGCTACCGCTAATGACGAACGAGCTAACGCTAGTTGCTTGTTTCTCTCCCAGAACCTGGCAACTTGGTGTTGCCATGTTGAGAAACAAGCAACTAGCGTTAGCTCGTTCGTCATTAGCGGTAGCCTCTCAGGAACTTTCACTGCATGTTTGACTATCATAAGACTCCACAATGAGTAGTAGTAGAGAAAAAAATAACTTTGCATCGGTTATAATAGACGAATTTCCCTATGACACGCGCTCCCATTATGACAACGGAGGGGGTTGAAAATATGACGACAGGGGAATAACTGGAAATAAACAATGCCACTGTTTACGTCGGTAGGTGAGTAACGACACATCAAAGATAACACTTAAAATGTCCGGAATTCTCCTTTAATATGCGGTCTAAATAAACAAATAAAGTAAAAGTAACATAACAAGTGTAGACAGGTACCTCACTTGAGCAATTAACCTGAGCCAAGTTGTCAAAAGTGTGATGGATGTATAGTATAGTGACATAATGTGAAAGTGCACAATTTGAATGGCCCTTTTTGTTACTTAATGTGAAGACAGGGGAGAGGGAATCGTTTTTACAGTTTTAATAGTCATTAATCACATTGGACATTCAAAACAGACATCCACCGTTTGTATAATCTTCTCAAAGCCAAAATTTCCATGTATATGGCAGTTGAGATTCACAGAATATGAGACCTAATGGTTTGGATTCATCTAGTTTTGAGATTCAATAATGACATTCTTTTTGATTCTCTTCCAGTACCACCTCTCCTACAGTCTGAAACACCAGAGCCCTCCAGTTGACCACGTTCCCTGGGGTGAAGTTGAGATCGTCCATGTACCGCTGGATCTCACAGGGCGAGAGGACATAGTTCCACATGTGGACGTCAGACATCATCCCAACAAAGGACTGAGCAGCATCAAACCCACCACCCTGAGAGTCCTGCTCCTGTAAGCATGGAAAATAATCAATATTAGAGGGAGCATTAACAATGATGTTTCATGTACCCAACATAGACATTAAAGCAAACCATAAAACTCCTGCAGTAAGTGACCTGCTGTACATTTTTTCATTGGATGTTATATTGTTCTATTTTGTAAAGAAGACCCCTGAAGGCTGAAGGAAGGTAACCTAGTACTGTATAAGAGGAAACAGTAATGGCAAATTTCATAGCTACCTGAGCTGCTCATTGAAAACAGGAAGCATATTAATTTAGAATGGAAATGAGACAATAACTCTGAGACATTATTGTGAATATACAATATGCTCATTCAAAACAATTATTTGATATTTTTTATCAAGTTATTATTAGTTACCTACCTATTTGTTATTGTATCACAGGTACGATCTGATATATCTAATACAAAAATAATAAATGCATGATGCCGTTTTGCAGCTGTACAACACTACCTGTCCTATCATGATGCTTGGGGTTCCTCTGATGGCGGAAGACCCGAGGAATTTCCTGGAAGTGGGTTTTCCATCCAACCACAGTTGTCCCAGTCCAGTTGTGTTACCCCAGGTGGCACACAAGTTGTGCCAGGTGTTAAGAGTGCACTGTTGCCCGTCAAAATTCACATCTTGTGCGCTAAAAACGTCCAGCTGAATCTGAGCTGTATTCCTCTTCTTAAAGATGAGGAATGCGTTGGCATCGGAGGGAAGAGCCATGGAGAACAGGACGTGGTTCCTGCTGAGGTCTGTAAAGTACCTGAAGGCAAATGTATACTTATTATTTTTAAGTTCTGTATAGTGTTCTGGTTAGTCAGTTGACCTTGTACCAAATTGTACAACTCACTGTGCCATATTTCATGAACACAACATCCAATCATCCCAAATCAAAGCACAAATTCCCCACCCCCTACAGAGGGCTCTCTTTACTGTATCATGTTTCTTGTACTGTTTGTGTGATATAGGAACTTCACACTTACAGAAATGTTAACTTCTAAGGTTACTCCTAATGTAGCTCAACTGAACTTACCTCAGGCAAACAGTCACGGCTGTGAATGAGTCTTGAGTGGTCCTTAGCCTCACGTGAGCTGTGTTGGTCTCTTGTGGGAAGGTGAACATTTTACCTGTCAGGTCTTTAAGGTCTAAACAGAAAATGACAAATGAAGAAATTATATTTATTGTCAACATTTTTTTTACACTTTTGGCTCAATAGACATTATGCATAAATGTCAAAACGTAAAAATAATATGAAACAACACTTTTTGAATACCTAGAATAGACCTGGCTATACAAACTTATTTGAATGCATACAGTACAATTTTATTTAACCAATCTCTATGGTAGTGTATGGTAGTACAATAAGCAGCACATCTGCAATTAATTGGAGTGGGACTCCCTACTCTTCCATTGAGGACATTTAAAGTAGTGTCAGGTAGGACACTGACTGGTTGTCAATGTCAATAAAGTTATTTGAGATTACCAATCACAATAAAGAGCTTTGACCTTTTAACAAAAACATCACCCTTTAAGAAGTAAATCAAATCTATCTATCCATATATTTGTTCCACTGTAGGTCTGTGTGCCTGTCTTCCTCTCTCTGTATGGCTGTGGGTCTAGAATGTTACACTGCAACCAAAATCCTTTCTTATAATTAAGTGTTGTACCTTGTGGAGTAACATCGCGAACCGCCAACATCACAAACAGCAGGAAGAACTTCATCTGGCATGAAAGAACACAAACAGATACCATGAAACACAACATAGTTTTAAATGAGCTTCAGCCTGCAGGCCTGTATGAATAGCAGACCACAAATTACTTTGCTGTGTCTTAATGTGTTGTGTATTCATTATATTTCATAAAATCACAGTAGCCTAACACGCTATTCCGCTCTTGTCTTGACCTTACCTTGTGCTGATCTGTGTGAGAGTCAGGTAGTTGTGTGAGCTCGTGGACTCATGGGAGCATTTTAACCTCTACCTCTTTCCTATGGGCGGAGACTGTGGCCCTGGTTCTTTGTTCCTCTGACCTTTAAAGTTGCGTGAAGACTTCCTTCATCCTTTCCATTAGAAATGAGTTACTCATTGTGAAATAGGATTCATACCTGTATGTCAAACTTATTTTTTTTTAGCAAATCCCTGAACAGCAGGCATTTAGAAGTGACTCATGACATTGATTGCCTTTAGACACACAGGATGAGCATTACGGAAGTAGCCTGGTATTACTGTAAAAGTGCTATTGCTGTATTAAGACTCATACCAAACCAAGAAAATACAAATCCACATGTTGGGGGTGGTGTCTCGGACTGTGACTTGTCCGCTTGCTCAATCCTCACATCCTGCTGCTCCATTGCTATTTGTCAGATATGCAATCTAGAACGCCTGAACGATGAAGCATGTGTGTGTGTGTGTGTGTGTGTGTGTGTGTGTGTGTGTGTGTGTGTGTGTGTGTGTGTGTGTGTGTGTGTGTGTGTGTGTGTGCGCGCGCGCGCGCGCGCGTGTGTGTGTGTGTGTGTGTGTGTGTGTGTGTGTGTGTGTGTGTGTGTGTGTGTGTGTGTGTGCCAACAATGTTAATTGACTAAACCAGCATTTGCCCTAAACTTTAGTACCCAAAAGAGGCTGCCACATAACATAACATACATAACATATGTAACACAACATAATGTAGTGTACCATTAACATAACGTCGGGCAGAAACCAGCTAACTAAATTTTTCCGCTTTCTCATAAATCAATGCTATTGAACACCCTTTACGTCTGTGTGTTGGTAAAAAAGATATTGAACCAATTAAAAGTATTAAAAAGCGCTTTTGACAAAACCAAAGGAGGGTGGATTTAGCTGGTTTTGCTGACTCCAGAATCCACTCCCTTTTGACCTCATTGTGATCTTGGATATCCATTTAGCTGTTCTTATCAATGATGAACAAAACCTCCTAACTCCACTTTTTGTTTGGTTTTGGTCATTTCCTGAAAAATTTACATTTTGGAGTTAGTTGGTTTCTGCCCGACAGCAGAGATAACATACTGCATAGTGTAGTGCTGTGCAGCATCATGCAATGTAATGTAATGTAATATTGTGTACAGGTACATGGATAATCGTGTAGTATAACATACAGTAACAACACAACCCAACACAACACAAAGTAGCGTAACACAACAGTAGACAGGTGCTTCACTTGTCACAAGAGTGATGCATAATAGTATAGTGACATAATTTGAAAATGTACAATTTAAATTACCTTTTAAGTTACTTGATGTAAAGACAGGGGTGGGGATTTTACAGTTTTAATTGTCATTAATCACATTGGACATTCAAAACAGACATCCACAGTTTGGAAATTCTGGTTTTGAGATTATACACTTATATTGCAGTTGAGATTCAGAGAATATGAGACCTGCTGGGTATAATAGTTTGGATACATCTAGTTTTGAGATTCATTTAAACACATACTACTTGATTCTCTTCTAGCACCACCTTTCCTACAGTCTCAAACTCCAGAGCCCTCCAGTTGACCACGTTCCCTGGGGTGAAGTTGAGATTGTCCATGTACCGCTGGATCTCACAGGATGAGAGGACATAGTTCCACATGTGGACGTCAGACATCATCCCAACAAAGGACTGAGCAGCATCAAACCCACCACCATGAGAATCCTGCTCCTGTAAGCATGGAAGAGAGTCAATATTAGCTGGAGCAGTAACAATGAGATTTCATGTGCCCAACATACTGTAGACATTGAAACAAACCATAGTGACCTGCTGTACTATTTTCCATTGGATGTTATATATGTTTTATTTGTAAAGAAGACTACCTGCTCATTGAAAACAGGAACCATATCCATTTTTTTAATTGGAAATGAGAGAATAACTCAGAGATATTGAGTATTCGTTGCTATCCGGCAGGAACCAGCTAACTCCATTTTTCCGCTTTTGCATTGTTTTCCATAAATCAGTGCTATTGAACACCCTTTACGTCTGTGTGTTGGTAAAAAAAAATATTGAACCAATGAAACGTATTAAAAAGTGCTTCTGACCAAAGCAGCTAACTCCATTGGATCCTCAAACTTTCTGCTAAACCAGCTAACTCCAGCAAAGTGGGGTGGAGTTAGCTGTTTTTTCTGACTCCAGGCTCCACCCCCTTTTGACCTCCAACCTCATTGTGAGCTTGGAGTTCCATTCAGCTGTTCTTAGCAATGATGAACAAAACCTCCTAACTTCATTTTTGTTTAGTTTTTTTCATTTTTTGAAAAATGAACATTTTGGACTTAGCTGGTTCCTGCCGGACAGAAGAGATATACTGTACAGTATATGCTCTTCATTCAAAACAATAATGTGATCAAGTTATTATAAGTTAACTATTTGTTAACGTATCACAGCTACCATCTGATTTAGCTAATAAACTAGGCATAGATAGATTCATGCTGTATGCATAATGCACTTTTTCAGCTGTACAACACTACCTGTCCAATCATGATGCTTGGGGTTCCTTTGATGCCTCCAGACTTGAGTAATTTCCTGGTAGTGGGTCTCCCATCCAACCACAGCTGTCCCAGTCCAGTCTTGGAATCCCAGGTGGCACACAAGTTGTGCCAGGTGTCAAGCTTGTACTGTTGCCAGTTAAATTTCCCATTTGTCGAGCTCAAAACGTCCAGCGCAATCTGAGTCGCGTCCTTAAAGATGAGGAATGCGTTAGCATCGGAGGGAATGGCCATGGAGAACAGGGCGTGGTTCCTGGTGAGGTCTGTGAAGGACCTGCAGGCAGGTGTACAATTATGGCACCAAAGTATGTCATGGTTTCTCTGGTTAATCAGTTGACCATACAGTATAATCATAATATTCTGAGTTTGAATCTGGATATCTCCACCAGACCAGGAGAAAATGTATCAGTAAAAGCCAAAGGTTTAAGCTCTAAAATGCTTAATTCCTTCTTTTTTCATGTTTCCATCTGCTACAGCAGTGGTTCTCAACCTGTGGGTTGGGACCCCCAGGGGGATCCCCACTCCCCACCCCCATGATGACAGTGAAGTGACAATTTAAGGACTTTTAAGACCTTTTTAATACCTAAAACTTTTTTTTAAAAGACCATTTACTGCATCAAAAGTATAATCAACAAACTATAAAAACTGGTCAAACATTGGCCAAATTGTCAAATAATATAAAAAAGAGGCAAACATTGTGAAAATAGCCAATCTACAAGCTCACAACGCCTCGCAACGCCAGGCGTTGTGAGCTTAGATCTGCTATTTTCATAATATTTATCTGTGGAAGCGAAAGTTGAATGCCTCAACTCCTACATTCCAAGTACTTATCAGGGTGGGGGGCCCGGGTCCCCCAGTTGAAATATGATTATTTTGGGGGGTCACAGCCTGAAAAGGTTGAGAACCACTGTGCTACAGAGGCTGAGAAATACAGTTTTTCAGTGAACGTTGACAATTCTGTAAAGTTTTTCAGAAAACTGTTATTAACATCGCCTCAGGTCTACCTCAGGCAAACAGTCACAGCTTCGAATGTGTTTTGAGTTGTCCTTAGCTTCACGTAAGCTGTGTTGGTCTGCTGTGGGAAGGTGAACATTTTACCTGTAAGGTCTAAACAGAAAATGACAGATGAAGAAATTATGTCGTTGTCAACAAAAATGTGCATCTGAGAAGAAAAACAACTAGACTGCTCTTAAAGGAAGTCATCTGCATTTTTACACTTTTGTATAATAGACATTATACATATAAAAATAATATGAAACTAGAAAAAGTGCTCCTCGGAGCACAGGTCTCCGCCAGGTCAGGTACGTTATTGTGGCCTCCTGGTGGCGCTATAATAGGCCAATGTGAAAAGGGTGGCATTTCAGCTTAGGCCTTTCACGGCAATTGGACACTGCATTCATGATTTGAGGCATTTTGTTCCAAAAAATTGTTTTGCTAAATTAGACCTGCTGGTGGCGCTATAACAGGCCAATGTGAAAAGGGTGGCATTTCTTCCTCGGCCCAGTGGGAATGTGCGTGTGAAATTTCACGGAAATCGCAAGCTGCGTTCATGATTTGAGGTATTTTGTTCAAAACGGACCAATCCTGCAAACTTTGGAAGCCAATCTAAGCCAATGAGGATGGAATATGGAAAATCGGACAGATCCGGGTTGATCACATGACTATAGAGATACTGTGTAGCGATTTGCATGACGTTTGGATCAAATCTGTAGGAGTAATATCAAATAAAGGGTTTTGCACAAATCGGCCTCCTGGTGGCGCTATAACAGGCCCATATGAAAAAATTGGGGTAGAGGTTCTGAATTGGCATCGAGGTGTGCACAGTTTCGCAGTGACCGGGCCAACGGTGCCGGAGATTTGGTGCTAACGGACGGACAGGACACACGGACACACAGACACACAGACACACGGACAGACGGACAGGGTGCAAAACATACTCTCTCGCCATGCCTTTCTCGCCTTAAAAGTAGACATAATATACATTGTCCTCTGATCACTTGGTTTTCCCATGTACAGATTGTATCATTTTATTGAGGTATCTAAACAGCACAGACCTGGCTATATGGGCTCCCTGTCATCGCGAGACTGTCCACCACAGCTGCACAAAGTGGAGGACAGTACTGTAGATCAAATTAAGAAGTAAGTCTATCCATCTATTTGTACGTCTATGTGCCTGTCTTTCTCCCTCTGCCTGTCTGTCTAGATTGTTACATTGCAACCAAAGTACTGTAATGTTTTATAATTAAGTAAACCAAGCATTGTACTGTACCTTGTGGAGTAGCATTACAAAAAGCCAACATCACAAACAGCAGGAAGAACATCATCTGGCATGAAAGAACAGAAATCAATGTCATCTTTATTGTAGTTTGGACATTGTTGCAATTTATATTATTCCATCTAATTGCTATTGTTGCCATTCTCAGTCATTTCTTTGTTGTTGTTAACGCTAATACATAAATGTTGAGGAACCAAGAACAAATATGTTTTATTTTTTTTGTACGTTTTTATTCTTGTGTACTTAATTGCATATAAGATTGACTGTAACATTACAATATTGAATCTTGAGCCATGAAATACTATTAAATAGAATTAAATGAGACCTATTGCCTGTGGGACTGTATGAATAGCAGACCTCACATCACTTTGCTATGTCTGTCCTTAACATGATGTGACTGCAGATAGTTAACCAAAGCAACAATTCTACACTAACTATAATCCAGTAACATAAACTAGTCTGCTCATTGACCTTACCTTGTGCTGATCTGTGTGAGTGTTGGATTGTTGTGTGAGATCTTGGACGTATGGTAAGAGATTTTGACCTCTCTAACTTCCTCTTTCCTCTGGGTGGAGAGACAGGGCTCTGGTTCCTTGTTCCTCTGTGGGAACTGGGGAGACTTCCTTTCTCAACTTAGCTTTCTCAGCAACTTCTTTAATGATAAAGCATGAAACGTATTACTGGGATAAGCATGATTACTGTGTGTGTGTGTGTGTGTGTGTGTGTGTGTGTGTGTGTGTGTGTGTGTGTGTGTGTGTGTGTGTGTGTGTGTGTGTGTGTGTGTGTGTGTGTGTGTGTGTGTGTGTGTGTGTGTGTGTGTGCATGCGTGTAACAGTGGGGGGGATGTGAGCATTATTCAGACAGTGAAATAACTGCAGATTCCTCAGAAACACAAATACAAAAATCCCTGTTCCATATTTCTACTGTAGAAAACTCATAATTCAAAGCAAAGCAAGGAACTACAGTATAGCCTTTTTATTGATTTTTATTTTTCATTTTTAGGTCATCTACTCTGTTTTAAAGGAGAAAAGAAGTGCAATTCTGCAGTCAATGTAAACAGTTTGTTAGGAATGAATTGTAATGCAGTGTCCCATCTGTCCATCTCAAATGAGGTGAAACAGGCCTAAATCGATGACAGATGATTAAAACTATTAAAACAGGAATCTTATTCAACTTCAGTAGAAGCTGGTTTTAGAAGAGTGAAATAATTTGCCCCCTTCTTGGACCAAAGAGATCAATCCAGCTGCTCCAAAGGGCCTTTCTCAGGCAATAAAGGCAGGTAGGCCTGTGTTTAACTTGGGCAATAGGTAGGATACAGCTGGGTTGATGAAGCCCTTCCTGGGCAAAATAATGTTTTTTTAAATAAAGCATGGGACAGTATTATACTGTGTGTGGACATTACATGCTTGCTCACGTGGGGGGGGGGGGGGGGGGGTTGGGGGGCATAAACCTCTTTTCGTGAGATGTAAAAAATGTCCATACCTCCAGCTGTACATGTCAGGTATGCATCTGTCTCCATTACTGCCACCGGGTAAGTCATTGACACATTGCTTACAAAAAGGGAACAGATAGATTTTACTTGGAAAGTGAATCTTGCTTACGCTTGTTCACAGAGCTGGATGGTGTGTTTCCACTTACACCATACACAGTAGAGAGCATTTACTGACTGTTTCCTCCCATGAGGAACTGTGTATGGCCAAACACTATTAGGAAAATAGATAGAACTTCAAATAGAACTTCAAATAGAACTTCAAAGCTATGCTTAAACGTAACGAGTAATGACACTGTTACAGTCAACCACTGATCTGATTTATCTTGATTTTTAAGTTAGAAGAAAATAGGAGATGAATCTGAAATATGCCGTTTTGAGTGAATGAACAGCTAAACATACATTTCTATAATGATCACTGGACTTTTAAACGCAATGTTTGAAATTCCCTGACATACCTTTTCTGCTAGAACTCGTATGTCATGTGATGCCATATTTCCTGCGTAATTAGCCTACTTTAATTTATGTCCATCCGTAAATCAGGATGTTAAGTTGTTTTGGAATGGCTATTTCCTAAGAATGTTATAGTCTGGTGGCTACAATAACACCACAGAGAACACTTCCTTAATGATTACAGGGTCAGAAGTTCAGAAACCCATGATGAGTGCAGTAGTATAGTGGCATAATGTGAAAGAATAGAATGGCCCTTTTTGTTACTTGATGTAAAGAAAGAAAAAACAAGTGTTTTTAATAGTCAATTATTTAATCACATTGGTAATTCAAGACAGACTTCTACAGCAATTCTTCCGCATCCGCTGGGTCTAATAGTTTGGATTCCTTTAGTTTTGAGATTCATTGAACGCACTCTTTTTGATTCTCTTCCAGCACCACCTTTCCTACAGTCTCAAACTCCAGAGCCCTCCAGTTGAGCACGTTCCCTGGGGTGAAGTTGAGATTGTCCATGTACCGCTGGATCTCACAGGATGAGAGGACATAGTCCCACATGTGGACGTCAGACATCATCCCAACAAAGGACTGGGAAGCATCAAACCCACCACCATGAGAGTCCTGCTCCTGTAAGCATGGAAGAGAGTCAATATTAGCTGGAGCAGTAACAATGAGGTTTCATGTGCCCAAAATAGACATTAAAACAAACCAAAGACCTCATAAGTGACCTGCTGTACTATTTTCCATTGGATGTATTGTTTTATTTTGTAAAGAAGACCACCTGAAGAATGAAGGAAGGTAAAAGATGTTGTTCTACTGTATAAGAGGAAACAGTAATGTTAACTTCCATAGCTACTTGAGCTGCTCATTGAAAAAAAGATTTCATATTAATTTAGAATGCAAATGAGACAATAGCTCTGAGATATTGTAAATACAGTATACTGTATGCTCTTCATTCGAGACAATAATTTAAAAAAAAATTATGAATTTATTATTCATTTTCAACCTATGTATTATTGTATCACAGCTACCGTCTGATTTAGCCACACTATCCATAGATGTACAGCTGTACAACACTACCTGTCCTATCAAGATGATTGCAGTTCCGTTGATCTGATTTGATTTGAGAAATTTCCTGGTAGTGGGTCTTCCATCCACCCACATTTGTCCCAGTCCAGTCTTGGAATCCCAGGTGGCACACACGTCGTGCCAGGTGTTAAGCTTGTACTGTTGCCCATCAAAGTTCACTTTTGACGAGCCCATCCACAGCTGAATCTGGCTGGCGGCCTCCGACTTAAAGATGAGGAATGCGTTACCATCGGAGGGAATGGCAATGGAGAACAGGCCATGGTTCCTGGTGAGGTCTGTAAAGGACCTAAAGGCAGGTGTACAATTATGACATCATAGTATGTGTGTGTGTGTGTGTGTGTGTGTGTGTGTGTGTGTGTGTGTGTGTGTGTGTGTGCGTGCGTGCGTGCGTGCGTGCGTGCGTGCGTGCGTGCGTGTGTTTGGTCCACCTTAATCTCAGATAAAGGTGGACCATTCGGTGTCAAATGTTAATACACACTCAGATTAGGCAAAGGAAAAAACTCCACCCTATTTCTTTCAAATCAGCCATTGTGGGGCTATAACAAACCACTTTACATTTTAGCCTATAACTCCTGAACTGTAGGTTATATAATCAAATACTACATTCCCTGGATTACTTGTATTATGATTATGATGCAACTTCCCATATAGACCACACCCATTTCGGGCCAATAACTTAATTGTTTTGCTCTTCCTGTAGATTTTATCCAAAACTCACACAAATTGGTACAAATGTGATGAACATATATCATTCAGATTTTCTATTTTCCATTTTGATCGGTTATGATTTTCTTCCAAAGTTTGCAGGAGGCCCATTTTACAATCACTTTCACTTCTGCCCGTAAGAATGCGACAAGCACAAAAAGTTGCACCATCTGTCCAAAAGTAGTACAAAAGCAGTACAAAATCAATTTCCCGCCGCAGTTTCCTCATGTCTTGACACCAGCACCCAATGACGGATCTGTGGTGTACTCTATGTCATCCACTGTTTCTACTGTATGCTGTCTTTACCGTTTCATGTTTCTTGTACTGTTTGTGTGATATAGGAACTTCAGACAGAAATGGTCTCTTCTAAGGTTACTCCGAGCTCAACTATGAACTTACCTCAGGCAAACAGTCAAAGCTTCGAATGTGTCTTGAGTTGTCCCTAGCTTCACACGAGCTGTGTTGGTCTGCTGTGGGAAGGTGAATATTTTACCTGTAAGGTCTAAACAGAAAATGACAGATGAAGAAATTATGTTGTGGTCAAGTTAAATTAGCATCAGAGAAGAAAAACAACCGGACTGTTCTTAAATTATGCTGTCTGTTTTTCTTTTCTTTTTTTTTTTTTTACACTTTTGGCTCAATAGACATGATGCATAATTGTCAAAACGTAAAGATAATAAGAAACAACACTTCAGAACACCTAGAATAGCACTTGCTATAATCTGTGACTTATTTTAATGACTACAATTTTATTTAACCAATCTGGTATGGTAGAGTATGGTAATACAATAACTAACACATCTGCAGTGATTGGAGGTGGACGCCCTACTTTTCCATGAGAAATGTAAACCCTAGTGTCAGGTAGAACAATGACTGGTTGTCAATATCAATAAAGTTATTTGAGGCAGACAGCACACTAGAAGTGCACCATTGTTTTTGTAGTTTGGACATCATTGCAATTATTGTACCTCAACGGGCATAAAACGTAATAGCATTGTAGCTTTAATATTTGCCATTTGGAATTCCGCATCTCAACATGTCACACTATAGACCCTGAAGAATATACATCTTAAATTGAAAAGAATAATATAAAAGTGGCCATCATATTTTAGAAAACAATATAATGGCTACATTAGTGTATATGATGTGCCCAAATTGGGTAGCATATACAGCAAAAGGCCTTGCTCTTGATTGACATTTTGACAGTTTTTTTCTCTTCGAGGCAGCCTACTGATCATTACCACTTTCATGAAAATGCACCAATCCGTTCTTTATTGTGACATTGACCTTTGACTTTTTAAACCAAAAGTTAAATTATCTCTTTGCTAAATTTGCTATTTTCTTTATTCTTTCTTATACTGCCCATCCGTTTCAGAATTAATTTGCAAACAGACGGAATGGGTTGAAAACATTCCACATAAATACAGTGGAGATGAATTTCTGGGATCCAAAACATACTTTCCACTCTATTGTTTGGCCAACTCTCACATGGGCTGCCAGGGGCTCCCCTGGAATCTTTCCAACTTTTCACTCCGATTAGGCAACAGGCACAGACAGACTTCCTCATCTCTTCTCTTCATGGTGTGGTGAACTTCTTTTAAGCTGCATGCACCGAAGCTACTGACTATGTGTTTGTTAATGAGACCTGTTGCACAGGATTCTTATCAGCACAGAAGAGACAACAAGAAGTCTAGATGTGCTCGAACCAAACCAGGTGCACTGCATGAGACTACAATTATACTGTAAAATTGTTAATATAACCCTGAAAGCGTGGGTCCATTTGGGTACTTTTGTATACTCTCAGTTACAAATGGATAAATTAACACTGAGGATTGTAAACATTTTGCTTTGCACATTGCTGTCGAGCAGAAACATTGTATCTCCATAGATCATATTTTGCGTTTTCTTTTTCATGAATGCCCTATTGTATCAGTAGTCATGCAAATGTTGCGAAAATTGTTCTTCTATAAGCTCACTACGTGTGAATTGTTTTTAAGAATCTTGTAAAAGTGGTTAAAGTAATACTAGGTAACGTTTTCAACAAAACTAAAGTTAAATTGTATATCTTTTGTCAGTGGCAAAAGTTTCACAACACCCACTCCATGAATTTCACCCCCGGAAGCCTTTTATTTATATATTTTCTATTGAAAGTGGACTGGGGGGACATTCCCGGGGAAATGACGTTCCTGGCCAACGTCATGACGTCGTGGCCGACGTCCCCAGGAACTACCGCAACGGTTTCCTGTTTGGCCAGGAACTACCGCGGTAATAGCAAAAAGGAACCTCACGCTGATGTTAAGAGAATGTAGGATTTGAAGATCGAAAAAGAACAGAAAAAGAAAGCACAGCTCATGGTAACTAATGCTCCACTGGCTAAGAGAAACGATCCGTAGATAGTATAAAACAATTAAAAGATCGCTTTTTGAAACGCTTCCGGCTTCCGGTGAAAACGAATGGAATTCTGGGTAATCGAGGATTACGGAAATTGTATGCAGTGACGGTAGTGACCAGCAGAGGTTGCTAAAAATCGTTATTTGGGATTCTGCATTGTATAACTTTAAGTCTGTCTGTGTGTTTAATAAATGTTTAACCAGTAACAAGTATTAACAAGCGCTTTTGGCTAAATAATAATTACATAAATACATTCTTATTTCAATTTCCTGAAAAGTAACGGTTTTGGACGTACAAGGTTTCTATCCGACAGCAATGTAGGCCTTGGAAAAGCATTAGACGTTCATTAATAATGGATGGCACCTGCATCGAGGAACAGTAAGAACAAAGAGGAAAGTAGATCAACTCAAATTAAGGAGTAAATCAAATCTATCCAACATGTATTTTCTCCACTGTAGGTCTATGTGCCTGTCTTCCTCTCTGTTTGGCTGTGGGTCTAGAATGTTACACTGCAACCAAAATCATTTCTCATAATTAAGTGTTGTACCTTGTGGAGTAGCATCACAAACCGCCAACATCACAAACAGCAGGAAGAACTTCATCTGGAATGAAAGAACACAAACAGATACCATGACACACTATTAAATAGGATTAAATGAGCTGAGGCCTGTATGAATAGCAGACCACAAATTACCTTGTCTTTGTCTTCTAATTATTAACTCATAAAATCAAACATAAACTACTCTGCTCATGTCTTGACCTTACCGTGCGTGCTGATCTGTGTGAATTCTAGTTCTTCCCTCTGTGTGGAGACTGTGGCTCTGGTTCCTTTCCTCTGACACGTAGAGTTGCGTGAAGACTTCCTTTATCCTTTCCATTATATTTGTTTTATATTCATGATGAAATGCAATTGTGGCTCATGACATTAAGACACATAGGATGGAAATTACGGAAGTAGCCTGCAATGGTGGAAAAAGTACTCAAATGTTTTACTTAGGTAAAAGTATCAATACTGCAATGTAGAAGTAAAAGTCCGGAATTCAAAATTTACTTGAGTAAAAGTACAAAAGTATTGGTATCATAATATACTTAAAGTACCAAAAGTAAAAGTACTAAAATGTTTGAAAATAGCAGATCTACAAGTTCACAACGCTTCGTGATGCGACGCGTTGTGAGCTTGTAGATCGGCTATTTGAAAATAGCCGATCTTTGGAAGTGACTTTGGAAGTATAAAATAGGGCTAAAGTGGTTAATGTATGTTTTATTATGTAAAAATGTTTATCTGCAAAGTAACTAGTAACTAAAGTTTTCAAATAATTGTAGTGGAGTAAAAGTACAATATTTGCCTCTGAGATGTAGTGGAATAGAAGTAAAAGTATAGACAATCGGAAATACTCCAGTAAAGTAAAACTACCTCAACATTTTACTTAGTACAGTACTTGAGTAAATGTACTTTACACCACTGGTAGCCTGGTATTACTGTAAAAGTGTTATTCATGGAAAAATGTAAAAGAGAAAGGATTTTACGCTGCAGCATGACTCGTACTATAACAAGAAAAGAACAATTGAATGTTGGGGGTGGTGTCGCTAAATTCAGAGCGGTGACTTATCCGCTTGCTCAACCCTTACATCCTGCTCCTCCATTGCTATTTTTCAGACATGCTGTCTAACCATATTTCAGAATGCCTGAGTCATGAAAACAGCAACATGGGTAAAAACCAAAGCAATTGTAAAGGATAAAGCAAGAAACGTTTCACTGAATGTATTTCATACATTGTATTAAGAGTGTGTGTTTTCAATGTTTTTCAGGCCAAGGACCCCAGGTGATACATACATATAGAAAAAGCAGGGACCCCCTCCTACATAATATTGTGTAAAATTGTTGGATATTTTCTGATATATATAAATATGTAAAACATACTTATTTTTTAAAACCAAACAATAACTTGGCCGCCCCCCTGCAATGACTTTGAGAAGCCCCTATGGGTCGCGGACCGTCTGTTGAGTACCCATGGACAGTATTCAAAGACATGTCGTACTTTGTAACTATTACCGACGCACATCGAAACTCACCATTCAACCTCTCTGGGCAAACATAGCTGGTTGGAGTATAGCAAATTACATGCAAGTATTTGAAGCAACAAAAAACGTGGGAGTTTTTTGTTGCTTCAGATCAGCTGGATTATCCTGAGCCAAGACCATATAATGGGTAGAGACAAAGGAGAGAGTGACTAAGAAATAGAGAGAGAAAGGGGTTAAGAGTATTGTAAACATGAAAGTAATCAGAGGAGCCCAAGAGTCCAGGTTGATGTTGAGTTTATTTTGGAACAGGTACATTTGACAATAAGTATGGGAAAGGGAATTACAGTAGCTGGAAGAAAATGGAAGATGAAACATGACAGGCTACCTAAGCCAAGACAAGACATCACAAATGATACAAAATAAACCCCTGAATACCCCCCCCCCCCTGCCAATTCAGCATAAAAAGCTGAAACAAATATAAAATATTCTTCAAATTTCAAATAATTTCCAAAAATGTATTTCAAGCACTCCTATATACAGTACATGTTTTAAAATACATAACTTTACAGTGTTATCTTTTTTCTTTTATTTTTTCTTTATTTTCTTTGCATATTATGTTTTACATATGTATTTTCACCATGACACCAGGTGGAACAAGTTTGATAAGCACAACAAGGCCCGTTTGTTGTGCCTTGTAATGCCTTATTTACTGATTTTGTATCTTTTCTAATGTTGTACAGCGCTTTGCTCACTTTGAAACTCTGATATAGTACAGCTCCTTGGTCCCTTTTAACTTTGACATTTTACAGCTCTTTGGACCCTTTTAACTTTGTACAGCATTTTATTCACTTTTAACTTTGATATTGTACAACACTTTGGTCACTTTTCAACTTTGATATAGTCCAACACTTTGGTCAACATTGTTTGTTTTTTAAACGTGATAAAAAAATAAATAGCTGCAGTGGTACAGAGAAGAGAGTGGGTCCAATCGACGTTGTGTGGACACGTGGGTGCCGGCTGAATGCCACAGGCAGGCTGTGGGTCAGGGTTCTTGTGGTAATGTACTGTATGTGGGTGTAATATCAGCACAAAGACTTGGTCTCACAAAGAAAGACAAAGGACAATAGCTTGAAACACGAGCGCAGCTGCATTGACGCGTGCAGTTATTCCTGTGCACGTTTGTGGGTTTGTACTGTAGGTGTGTCAGGATCTTTGCACGTTATGTGAGGTGTGTACATGCCTGTGTTTGCGTGCATGTGTGTGTAATGCTTAATTTAGACTTTGTTGCGCACCAGTGTCGCATGCCAAAAACAGATCTACAACGCTGTGAGCTTGAAGATCTGCAATTTTCGGCGAGCAATACCGGTGTGGAACTAAGTACAAATCAGGCAAGATAGATAATCTACTGGACAATACAACACTGCCTGCTGTGAAGATGTAAAGGTTTAGACATGGTTACATAAATGGAGGGTATAATCTGTGTGAGTGTTACGTGTGTGTGTGTGTGTGTGTGTGTGTGTGTGTGTGTGTGTGTGTGTGTGTGTGTGTGTGTGTGTGTGTGTGTGTGTGTGTGTGTGTGTGTCAGTATGATGCAGTGAGCTGTGCAATAGCTCTGACTCCATGCTGTGTTGATCATGTGACAGCCTAAACAAAGAGCCAAGATGAGATAATGACAGGGTTGCCAGCCAATGCCTGCAGTGGTGTCAGAAAGTGTTTTGTGCAAGTCAGTTTGAAAGTGCGTGTGTGTGTGTGTGTGTGTGTGTGTGTGTGTGTGTGTGTGTGTGTGTGTGTGTGTGTGTGTGTGTGTGTGCGTGTGCGTGTGCGTGTGCGTGTGTGTGTGTGTGTGACTGTGTGTGTGTGTGTGTGTGTGTGTGTGTGTGTGTGTGTGTGTGTGTGTGTACATACAAACTTCTGTGTATGAGCATGAGTGATTATGCCTGCATTTATAGTTTCACTTTACATACGGCAAGCATATGTTTAGATCACCTTTACTGCACGTGTGTTTTGTGTATCAGTTTGTCATAGTGCAGCCTTTTAGAATAATGTTCTCTATGTTGAGCAGTATACATGGCTTGCATATATGTATTGCAATGCTTGTAACTTGTAGATTCCCAGTCACACAGAAGGTGCATTCTGTTGTGACTGGAATCTCTTTCATATATTTGTGTTTATCTGCACAGGAAGATGCTGTTATGGGGAGCTGCATGTTGAAGCCTAGCTGTGGAGTTGAGTGATTTGTGCCTGAAGATCTGATTGAGGGGTGCCTGTTAATGTTAGCTGAATGTATTAGAATATGGGGTGCATCTTGGGTGGATGGCTATTGTACTGTGGTTGGTTGATTAGATATCGAGGTGGAGTCTGCAGAGTAAGGGAAACAGCTCAGTAGCAGGCTGCCATGGAGAGGTTAACACTTTGTGTCTCCATTGATTTAAGTTGTTTGTTAGATTTTTGAGTTGTACTTTCTTCAGCTGAACATTTATTCCACTTTTTGTTGTCCTGGCCTGGATTGCAAGTGTCTGTGCATACAACCGTGCATGTGCATGCGTGCGTGCATGTTCTGCTAGGTCACATTTTGGATTAAAAAAATGCAGGCAGCTTGTCTAAAGGGGGTCCCCGGTATGATTTCATACTAGACGCATAGTGCATACGATTCCGGCACCCTTAGGTTAAGTGTTGACATTAGGCATATCGGTTAGGGTTTGTGTTATATTAGTTATGTAACCAGGTCCATAACCGATAACAACCCTCATGCTGCGTTCACACAATCAGCGACAAAGTGACGGGCTACAATCCATTTTCAGTGCGAGTCCGTGACATGAAGCTACAAACTGATGCCGGACACCAGGCCTGAAATCAGCTGGCATACAGGGCGGGCATCAATGCCACTGTGGCTTTTGGGTATATAATTCTTTCAAGGGCATACGGCCAAAATGAGGGGCAACGGCGGCCATGGCCTGCCCTGCCCGACACTGTGTGACACGCTACAAAAGTAAAAAAAAGCTGAGCAAGTTTCAACTTTTTTTCGTGCTCCAATGCCGCAATAAAGCTTCAAGCGATCGTATGTTTTCGTTTCACCATTTCCACCCACCTTCTCTCTCCACACAGTTCCTGATAAATTATGTTCTGGAAATGAAATAAAAACTATTCTTGCTATTAATCAGTGCTATTTGTGATATTTAAGCCTACTACGCTTTTCATTTGGCATTATGTGGCTTGAGCAACACTTCAACGGCGACTTTGCAGCAATGTAGCTGGCAATGCTTAGTTGTTTTGTAACTTTGGTAGCTGCTATAGTGAACACTGCATCAGCCTAAAGTTAGAAATGGGATAGGGATGTCAATGCAATGTCGAAGTCAACACGTATGTTAGACATGGTTCACATGACGCTCTTCTGTCACAAGCGTCATGGTGTAACTGCAACTTGTTCCTGTTTTTTTAAATTTCTCCATTTACAACCCGTATATCTACATAAACCCGGTCTAAGTAGGCCTACCCGTATCTGCCGTATTGTTCAATAAAAAGCATTTTAATCCGATCAGTGGCCATTTTCTCAAAATGTCCTTTATATGCTTTCAACTACGCGATCGGTTGGGAGGTGTATTGCACTCTGATACCTTATAACTCTATGAGAAAATGGCCGGCGATCGGATTAAAATACTTTTTATTGAACAACACGGAATATACGGGTACTTAGACTCGAGTGTTTCAACTTGTTACATCCATGGCCGTGGGGTCAGCACATTATATTTGAAATCTGAACGTTTATGTAGATGTACGGGTTGTAAATGGAGACATTTCAAAAACCAGGAACAAGTTGCGACATGACTGTCATGATATGACAGTCAGGGTTTCAGGGCTACACGTATGTGTGCGTGCGTGTGCATGTGAGACCATCTCATCTCATCAGTGGCTGACTGATTCTCTCGTCCCCTCTCTCAGCTCCTGGGTCGCTCCTCCTCTCCCAGCCTTGTCGTATGCGTGTGAGGCTGCGGTCGACGCAGGGGAGAAGCAGCAGCAGTTTGCAGAACAGCACCACAGAGGGAATGACCAGACACAGCATGTAACCTGGAGGAGTGCACCACTTGTAGTTGGAGAGCTTTAGGAACTTGTTCCATCCGTACAGGTAGGCATGAAGCGTACAGAGGAACAGTGTCAGGAACCCCAGCTTGGACTGGAAAAAAGGAGGGAGGGAGAGAGAGAGAGAGAGAGAGAGCGAGAGAGAGAGAGAGAGAGAGAGAGAGAGAGAGAGAGAGAGAGAGAGAGAGAGAGAGAGAGGAGAGAAAAGCATTTAGGGTCTAAACCTGGACACTGTACATTCTGGCCAACTTGTTTCTGGATAGATGAAGCCTATGTAATACTTTAGCAGACCATGTCTGATACACAATATAATCTTAAACATGAACACACTACAAGATTTAAAATAATGGAGCATCACACACTACAGGATTTTATTAACATTACTGTGCCTGGCGGAGCAACGCAACACCTCATGTGATCTCATCTCATCTGATCACATGTAGACGCACATTATAAACAACGTATACAGCTGGTTAAAGTTGCAGTGGTAATGGACGAATGGTTGTGAAATGTCTGGGAAGACACGTTATATATTGTTTTCTTTTCAAATGTTGACAAGCCTCAACTGTCCAGCGCACCACAGGTTGCCTTGTCAAAAGTACTTTCATTCACTGAATGTCTGCCCTGTTTCACTCTGTCGCACGTCACTCATGCAGTGACGCGTGACCAAGAGACAGACAATGAGACACCAAATTTATGAGTGTGAAGAGGAAGTAACCCAACGTGAACTATAGGGGAAGCAGGTAGGGAGAGAAATGTCCCCCGACAAGGACAGTTAACAGTAACAATGTCCCCCAGCAAGGACCAGGACTAAGAGGACGGCAGAGATAAAACGACAAGATAGGACACAAATCAAAACTACGCACGCACGCACGCACGCACGCACATACACACTCATCTACTGGCACAGATTGTTGAAATCTAATTGCTGTGTAATAGGTTTAATGAGCAGGTGTGTGATAGCCTGACCTTTATAGAGATAAGCCTTTGACCTTCACATGCACACTCACACTCACACTCACACACACACACACACACACACACACCCACCCCCCCCCCCCCCCCCCCCACACACACACACACACACACACACACACATGTTCCAACATTCGCACAAACCGATCCAGTCCAGTTCATACATGCAGATACCAGCACCTGGGCACAGACACACACACGACCGCGCATGCAGACACACACACACACACGCACGCACGCACGCACGCACGCACGCACGCACGCACGCACGCACGCACGCACGCACGCACGCACGCACGCACGCACGCACGCACGCACGCACGCACGCACGCACGCACGCACGCACGCACGCACGCGCGCACGCACGCACGCGCGCGCGCACGCACGCACGCACGCACGCACACACACACACACACACACCCACACACACAAGCAAGTCACTCCTGAAGATGCGTGGCCTGGTATAATGAATGCCTTCCCTGAATTACATTTGATGAATAACTTAACATTTAAAGCTCTGCTCTAATTTGTGGCCAAAGTGAAGGAGGAGGATGGAGAGAATTACTAAATGAGCTTGGCGTGACCCAGTTACATTTATGAATGAGTGTGTTCCCTATGGGGAGGTTCATTTCTTGTTCAGCTGTGGAAAGAAAGAAAGAAAAAGAAAGAAAGAAATGAACGCATACCGACATGTACGCACTGATATTTTTACTCAAATGTCACCAAAAACATATTTAGAGTGTCACAATGTACATGGCATTAAGAAACTACATTTTTCAATTAAAGAACAGTTTAACAAGTGTATACCTGCTTTTTTCACTACTTCTTGAACGTTGTTTTTATTTATTTATGGGAATTAGATTTTGTATTAAATGTTTTGGTATTTTATCAAATACTTTAGAAAAATGTTGGACTTGTTTTTAATTGATGAAAAGTTGTGATTTTTTTGTAAATTTTTAGAAATAATAATTATAATTTTTTATAGGAAACAAAAAAAACGGGACATTTAATCACAACCCATAAAAATTGGTCCGCGACCCAAACATGGGTCCCGACCCACTGTTTGGGAAACAGTGCCTTTGCTGGCATATAACATGCTTTCTACTCACTCCTCATGGGAATCCATCAATTAACTTTATGCTATAAGCTCATAATCCTTCCTACAAAGGAAAGAAAATAACAAATGAAATGCTTCAAAAACAAAACCACAAACATCAAATAAACTTCAGTCTGCTGAGGACAAACTTCCTGACTCTCAACCATTTTCCATTAGCATGTCATTTAACCAAGCACAAGCTTCATTATTTAGACTAAATCATGAATTATAAAATCATGAAAGTCAAACCATTCCTATTTAAATGAAAAACTTGGCCTACTAGAGACCATCTTGTGTTGGGATCAGCAGCAACACCAAATCAGTGTGTATGGTGACATGTCATGTCCAGTTATGCAATGATATCAAATTCCCTGTGTTAGCAATTCCGACCACTGCGATTTTATTCGAAATGCTTGACGTTCTAAATGCTTGATTTAGACTCCATCATCCAAGCTTAAATACAATCTTTATACTCCATCATACAAGCTTATACAATCTCTATACTCCATCATATACTCCTGGTTCAAACCAAAGACTTGTGACTCTGATGTCACTGTTTTAAACCTGATTTATACTTAATCGTACTGTGGTGTCGTGTGCCGAAAATAGCTGATCTACAAGTTCACAACACGTCACTGACGTGACACGTTGTGAGCTTGTAGATCACCTTTTTTTAATGAATCAGGCTTAAAACAGTTCCATCGGTGTCACAAATCTTTGGTCTGAACCAGGTTTAAGTGAGCGGGTTGGATATGAGGGTGGATCATGTTCTGAAGTGGGTGCCATGGCCTCAATCTCACAATCTCAATGCATACCTGTATTCACAGTGAAAATATGTAATCTACAAGCTCACAACTCGCCGCATTAACTTTGAATGCCACAGGCAAGTGTACTGATTATGAGCAAATCGCTGTGACAGGACAGTCAGGGTTACATTATTTTTTTTTGCCTATAATGACATGCCCAAAATAGGGAAGTCAGGTTGTGGTAAAAATATATATTGTTGTAAAAATATATAGTTTTAGGGTATAGATTTTGCCTCTGCATTATGAAATGACATGATATGGTAGATAAAAAAACAGGGATTCATGTATAGTTGTATATATTGCAATAATAATGTGTGGTTGTCACAAAATGCTAAGGCACACCCGGACTTGACTTACAACACACCGTTTGGAAACCCCTGCTGTAAACACCACTTGACTCACAAGGTGAACACAATAACAACCACGCTGTCGCATCTGTAAAAAAAAAAAAAAGCCTGGACCCAGCCAATAAGTCAAAACCTAATCTTTCCCCAAATTACCTTCAGTGATAATGGCACACCAGGTAACTAATTTTCTCATCTGACCGATTCCTAAGTGGCTATTCAGGAAGCCCATTAAACATTGTGATCACGTGTCTGTGTGTTAACTGGATCATCCATCCATTTTGTCAGTTTGGACTCGCAAGGTCACAGCCAAGGCTCAAAATAATTGGTTCATCCAAAATTAACCTGAAAACGCTTTCGCAATACCTGTCCTGCCCAAAGAATCACATCAGCATCACAGAATCAGAAAACCTTGCTTGTATCTGTGGGCTGTTCGAAACTATGAGGGAATATGAATCAAATCAATATGAGTCTGACAGCGTTGCCTGTGCTACCTCTGCATGTTACACCTCAACACATTTTTCATGTCCATACCATACCAATGTGTTGGCTGAAAAACCCTCACAATAAGCTTTGTCATACAGTAATCCCTGTACTTTAATAAAGTGTATATAATAGGAACAAAGTCGTATCTGGACTCGCAAAAGCTTCATCTTTGATTTCTTCCCCTTGCATCTGTGTTTTGGCACAGCTGCACACACAGACAACCCAGGGTGCCATGGGAGGTGAAGAAATTAGGACACACACATACAAAGACACTCTCAAATACAAGCACGCACGCACGCACACAGGCACGCACGCACGCACGCACACACACACACACACACACACACACACACACACACACACACACACACACACACACACACACACACACACACACACACACACACACACACACACACACACACACACACACACACACCTGTACGAAGCTGAACTCCCTCCAGCTGAGTGCGTTGGTGACAGAGGGCAGAGATGTGATTCCCAGCACGACGTACAACCCAAAACCCAGAATCCCCACAGAGTAGTAGGAGTCAGTCCGCCAGGCTAAGGTGTTGTCAAACTCTGCTGTCTTGTTTTCCCTGATCTGAAAGAGAGAGAGAGAGAGGGGGGAGGGGGGGGGTGTTAACCACTTAAGCCCTATACATTTCATCGTATGACAAATTGCGACAATAGCCGACCTACAGGCTCATGATGTGTTGTGAGCTTGTCTGATATTTTTTGCTTACTTTTGAAAAGTTTTGATTTAAAAATTTTGACATTTTTTAAACACCACGATTAAGGTGGATAATTTGTATAGTTGCTGTCAACATTTCGACACGTCTACATTATTCATATATTTATATAAATATAATTTGTGTTCTAGGCAAAACACAAACAAATCTATTACGTTTATTTAATCCTTTTGTTAAGTAGCCTAAATATATATATATATTTTAAGTGAGTTAAAATAACAGTATTTTACTGTGTAAGCCATAAAGCTGACTTGGCTACTACATAGTACATTGTATACACATACAGTACACCATACCACATACTGTACACAGCATTTCTTATCTTTCATTGCTGCTCACTGCCAACCTTACCTGCGACACTGCATTCTGGGTGCGATGGTATCTTACATAATACCTGTGGGAAAATGCACAACATTACTACATGTGTACCCTTTAAAGGAAAACTACAGATGAAGTACACAATCATAAGGTTGCTTGGTGACAGCCTAAAAGTGGAGAGAGAAAAAGGAGGGAAAAATTGAGCTAATCAAACCTGTTAAATTGGTCTGGAAGGTAAGAAAGCGGAGCCATTCCTTGCAATGCACTTTTTACAGAATACATTTCAGGTGCAGATCTAATTAGTCTGGATTTTAAACTAATATTTTCCACATAGAGAATCTAATCATGGCTTTTTAATTTTATTGGGGGGGAAAATCAATCAATCAATCAATCAATCAATCAATCAATCAATCAATAAATAAATAAATCCAAAGGAGGTTGCGTTTCTGTTAAAGGGTGGGGGTATGATAACATTATAAAGGGTGCCAGACAGTGGATGTATGGCTGTAGAGGAATTGAGTGGGTTAATGCTTGTACAGGGAGTGAGTGTGTTTCCATCTATTTTGTGACAAGATGACTGGTGTATCTACCGAATAGGGATGATTAGAGTGTAGAAAACATGGAGGAAAGCCAAGGCCAGAGCCAGTAGACCGATCTGCTTCCTACACAGCATCCAGCGGTCCAGCCAATCAGGAAAACGCCTGCAAAACATGACCCGCCTTCATTTATTGCTGTAAGCTTGTTTTACCAGATTTGTTATGTAATATATTTTCTCTTATATAGAAGAGTCAATACTAAAACAATTGCAAGATAAATTCACTATTATGATTGTTATAATTCGTTTTAATGTTGGTTTGTTCTACATGTCAAAGCAAGACAACAAAAGCTGGACGCAAACTTGCAGCTCTGACCTGTATTTGGTTCCTCTGTAGAGCTGTAGAATGGCGGCCAGGACTCCAGGCAGGTAGCACAGAGATAACATGATCAGAGACACAATAGGGAAGACCTGAAGCAAAGATGGTGGATATTTAGGAAGATCCGCCAACCCAATTTGAGCCACTAGAGGCAAAATGGTACACAAATGGCATGCAATGGTCTCCTACAGTAAGTGGGCATCGTCTGACGAAAAATCTCGCAAACGTCATATGTTTACTGTCGCTAGATCTTGCGAGTGTTTCTGGTCTGTTGGAAAAAAAAGTTTGAAAGTAGATTTTCTCCTAATTTGTCTCTGAAAAAAAGCAATTTTAGTGTCAGAATGTTGGGAAGATTGTGTGGCTTGTGATGATTGTTTCCAATATTTAGTTCAGTGACCATGGGGCTAACAAATCGTTCCGACGCTGTGTTCACGTTCACTCTCCCATTGGAATTAATAGACTCCAACCTAATTCTATCTCCTAAAGAGGCGGCCACCTACATCACGCAGATACGGGAAGTAAACCGGAGATGCCGAGTCTTGCTTTTCTATTTGTCTTAGCCTGAAGCATGACGAGACAAATGCATGGGAAGTAATTAACATCACTGATGGACACAGAAACAACTATAGCATACTAAACGTACAACATTACATGTGAAGAGTGACTCTCTCACACTGGGTACACACTGGACCTGGAAGCACCACAAATTGCTGCAAAGCGCCATGTTAACCCACTGGGCTGTTCATCCCGCCCCGTGTAGCGGCGTGGAGCTCTGCGGCTGGCTTCCATTGTTCAAACAGCGTACCTTATTGGCCAGGGACACCATGATTCTGAAGGAGACGTCCTTCTTCTGCTCCACGGCAGCGTAGATGACGTCTCTGGCGAGCAGGTAGAAGAAGAAGAAGCCGGTGAGGCCGGTGGCCAGGTACAGAGGCAGTCTCCACTGGGGGAAAAGCCGCAGGGGGAAATCCTCCAGTTCCCTGGACAATGACAAGGAACCCCTGTCTACGATGCTGAGACCCAGCCTGGTGGAAAGGTCTGCTACCATCTGCTTGGCTTCAGCACTGTCCCCACAAATGTGCACCTGCAGTACAAAAGAGACATGTGGAGAGTTGACACACTGTCCATCCATACATTGCCCCTGCAGCACAGAAATACATGTATTTTAATTATTTGTTTGTAGACACTTGTTCATAGTTCTTCTGCAGATAGATGCAAGGTACAGTATGTGGCTTACCTGTACAAAGATGCTTTGTATGTTAAATAGATGCCAGGTTTGATGTCTGCTTGCTATCCTTCAGTAATTACTCACTTACTTGTTTTCTCAGCACTAACTCAGCTAATTACCCTGTTAGTGGTTGACATAGGTCATGTCAGCTCACTCCAATCTTGCACTTTGTGTGCGAGTGTCTGCTAAATGCCTCAATTGTAATTGTAGGAACATAGGCCTACTGGACATTAGAGCAAAAAGGAGGCCACATGATGTTCTTACGATGTTGGACCTAAAGAACCTTATAGAGGAATATTGTGTGAGTAACATGCATGGGGTTCTGATTAAATGATCAATCCCAAATTGAGGTCCAAAGTGAAACATTCTGAAGAAAACTGTGTATTTAAGTGTACAATCACATACTGTATAGTGTACGTATGAAATCTCCCCATATCTTGCTGTGCACCATGTGGAAAGGCTGTTTGTACACGTGCACCCACACACAGCTCCTCGCTTTTTAACAGTCCTTGAAATATTACGCCTGGGGGCTATATGCTATGTATGTCTTCATTATCTGATCATATACATGCATCTGCATAGGTGGAAATGAAAGCAATGTTTGGGCTCTGGAGGATTCAGCCTGCTACCACCTGCAGAGCCGTCCAAATGTAGGTTGAAGTGAGAAGGTGGAGAACTAGCGAAGCTCGGTCAACATCTATATGCTGTTGCTGATTGTACATCAACAAACGCGCAACACACGTGCGTGTGCGAGAGACACACTACATTGTATGTAGATGAATGCACAATGCAAACACACAGAAATGCATTATGTAAATTAACACACGCACACACACGCTACTGTGTGGTTTTCACTATCCTTTGGGGATTTTAGATCAAAATAACAGAAAAATCCCACATATGCAGCTACTTTTCAGCAACAGGGAGAGAACGGAAAGGGAAGCAAATCCTAGAACAAGCACCAGAGCTCCTATAAAGAGACCCTGATTTATGCTCAGTTGTGCATCGCGTCGTGCAGTGAAAACCGGCAGTTCTACAAGCTCACAACAGGTCGCACTGCAACGTGTTGTGTGTAACTCAGGCTTTAGGAATTGATTCATTCAACAATACATCACAAAGACCCCTTCTGGAGAACTTATCTAACTGTGTGTGGTTCCCACTGTCAGATGGTTTATTTCCACTGTTTCATTGTTTATTTCCACAGTTTAATGGTTTGTTCCCACTGTTAGATGTTTATTGCCATTGTTAAATTGTTTGTATTTTGTCTTTTTACTTGAAAGGGTTGTCAGAACTCCTGTGGTGTCATGCTGATGGACATTAAACATTGAAAGTTTATAATTGATTAAAAAAATAGAAAAAAGAAATCTATGAGAAAATGGTGCATGTCTTCATCAGGCTGGGTGGCCCACCCAGGGCTGTGTGAGTCGTGGGTTGCAGCTGGCGGGACAAGGACACAAGGAAGTTGTGGGGGGAAATTCTACAACATACAGTTAAATCTTTGAGCATTTGTGGTGCCCCCTATTGCCAGAAGAAAGCACTTTCAGAGGTGCACTCTATAAAGGCCCTTCAACATGTGATTCCAATTTGTGGTTGATTGGATGTCGCATTCATGATGTAGGCTACTGTATGTAATTTTTTTTGTCAGAAATATATATTTTTTAAAGCAATTACAGGCAAACGGTATGGAATATCTGAACCCTGTTTGACGGTCTTCTCACATGACTCACGACCAGTGTTGGGTAACGTACTTTTAAAAGTAACATTAAAGTTACATTACAGGATTACTGCCATTAAAAGTGTTCCGTTACGTTACAGGAGAAAGTTTGGTAAAAATCAAATCAAATGCAGCCTACTGTACCACCAGTGATGTGGAGCTGTGCTGGGTTCACCGAGGCTAATTTGCATTGACGTTTTCCTCCTTTCACCAATGAATCCAAAAATAATGTGAATATACTTCTATGACCGTACTAAAGGGTAAAAGGTCTTCCTTGGCCTACTGGGAGTGTGCATGCAAAGTTTGACGCCGATCATTTCAGCAGTGCCATAAGCCTGTTGGCCTAGCAAAGACAACAACTCTATTCTCATAAAATGACATGGTTAGCATGAAAATAAAGGCACATTATGGGTCTAACTTAAGTCCATATGGGCTGAAACAATGATTACACTCTTAGAGGCCAAATCCTGTATAATTTAGAGCTATTGAATCATGGACTTCAGGTGTTGAGGGATGGATGTGTGCGTGTGTGTGTGTGTGTGTGTGTGTGTGTGTGTGTGTGTGTGTGTGTGTGTGTGTGTGTGTGTGTGTGCGTGTGCGTGTGCGTGCTAGGGCATTCACAACTAATGATTTTTACTAGTCGACTCATTAGACCAAGTAGTAGTCGACTAGTCGACTAGTCGAAATTTACATTAAAAATTACACATTTTTTTTTAGGGGGGGGGGGGGGGCATTGTTTTAATTCCATCCTACTACTATATTACTATTATCATTATCCTCCTGCCCTTATTTTTATGGCGTTTTAAGGGAAGCGCTTTTGGCACAGCAGCACAGCACCACAGCAGCGTCTCCAAGGATCCCCATTGCCCAATAATAGGCTTTTATTGGGCATACTTTTGACCCCCTTTTGATAAAAAAAATAAAGTCAGGAGGATAATAATAATAGTAAGATGGGCCATTACTATGGCATAAAAAATATATAAAAAAAAACTATTTTTTCCCCAACTATTCGACTAGTACCAACAAAGTCGACTAGTGGTTATACTAGTCGACTAGTCGACTAGTCGGTGAAAGCCCTAGTGCGTGCGTGTGTGGTTGTTCTTATTATAATTTATAATTTACAGTTTCATAATAATTGTGTCACTTTATCGCTGCACAATATTCTCGTTCTGTGTGGGTGTACTCATGTCATGACACAAACAACACTTTGAAAGGAATATATTTTTGGGCGAATAAATCGCACACAAAAAAGCATTATGGAAGGAGCGTTGCATAACTTCTCCATTATTTTGTTCAGTGTCTCTTGGGTTTATCTCAGCATTCTCTACTTTTGTTCCATCGTGTTTAAGCAGCGTTTAGTTATTCCTGTATTTAGTTCTCAAGTGAAGCCTCATCCCTTTATTTTGCTGAGCTTTTTTTAACCTCAGCACTTGCACTTGGCTCCACTCAGTTCAACCATTACAAAGCATGACTTTGTGGGTGTGTAGCAGGCACAGTGCTGTAGAGCAGTGGTTCTCAAAGAAGGGTCCGGGGAACCCCAGGGGTTCGAGGGCGTCCCCAACATAATTAGTTAATAGCCTCACAATCATTTTTAACCACTTTAACCATATTTTATACTTTGGCTATTAAAAAATAATAGCCCGCCCTGCGAGCTTGTACATCTGCAATTTTTGAAAATCTTTGAAAAATCACAAAAGATCTTTGGAAGATTTTGATTGTTTTTTTTTTTTTTTTTGTTACACAAATCTTCTCTTCTGGGGGTCCCTGGCACAAAACATTTTAACATTTTCAGATGGGGGTCCGCGGCTTGAGAACCACTGCTACAGAAGAGGCTTCAGTCAACTCTCTTTAATTACTGTACCTGTCTGTTGGCGTCTGACGAACAGTTCTGCAGGGCCCACGCAGACAAGGTGTTAAAGGCCTTTACCACAGACGCACCAGGAACCAGCCTGTTCACAAGAACACAAAACACTGTATTCCTCACTTGATCCCTTTATTTTTAATGTTATGTTGTTGATAATATGATTTTTCATCATATTTCATTATGTTTATTGTATGTTTATTATATAATAAATGATAGGGCCATTAAAGGCTCTATAGTCTCTAGTCAGTAGTTAGTAGATAGAATTGCATATAGCCTGTGTAGAAGTTAGAAGTTTTGGTTACCTATTAATCATTTTTGGGGGAAAAAAATCAAAGGAGAGAAGATTGTATAGTATAGGATAGGATAGGATAGGATAGGATAGGATAGGATAGGATAGGATAGGATAGGATAGGATAGGATACACTAGACTAGAGAGGTGCTGTTTGGACTGCATTGTAAAGTTCATTCCATCACTGTGGAGTAAAGGAGGGAGAAGTTGGGGAGTTAAGTTTCTCTGTCTCACCTCTGCATGTACTCTGCGTTGGCCTCGGGGTACAGACCCTTCCTCAGGTTATTACTGACATCCACCAGCACCTTTCAATCAATCACAGCCATGTAAGAGTCACCAACATCATGACTTCCCTACCTCTTGATTATTTCCTGTTAGTGACCCGTATCATTCCGAAGTCAGATTACGATATAAGTTCAATAATAATAATAATACATTATAACAATAATATAATAGTTTTTATTATTATTATTATTGTTATTATAACAGTAATATTTATTGAAGCATTGTATTTGTATAGCACTTTTCATGATACTACAGATAGAGAAATTAAATGTAAATAAAAAGGACTAGTTGCTGCATTGTGTGGTGATGTTTGGATGCATAGAAACGTACCTTCCCTTTAAGCTCCGGAGCCAGACTCTGCAGGAAGTCATAGTGTTCTCTCTGAACACAAACAATGACCACACTGGCTGACTGGACTGCTGCTGCGTGACTCAGTACCTGCATAAACGTGCGTGCGCGCACACACACACACACACACACACACACACACACACACACACACACACACACACACACACACACACACACACACACACACACACACACACACACACACCAAAGTAGAAACATACACGCATCACATTGTTGACACATGCCACATTGTGTTGACTCATTCAAGAACAGCACCAATGTAAACAATACACTAATGCACTATAGATGCACTGATCCACCCAATAATACATGTTATATATGTTTTATAATACAATAATACATAATACAAACAAGCATAATGCAAATCTTGTGTTTCAATGTATACAACATAAAATACATTGAGACATGCGCCACATGAACACACGCACACGCGCACACGCACACACACACACACACACACACACACACACACACACACACACACACACACACACACACACACACACACACACACACACACTACCGCTAACAATAACAAACCTTATTTTTATTGCACACTTAATACAATACATAGTCACATGATCCCTAAAACCGGATTGCTGTGTCCTCAGAACCTGTGGTTAATTATCATGTGTGTTTAGCCTGATTATAGCCTAAAGTTTAATCCAGTTGCTATAACTTCCACTATATAGGCCACCTGATCTGACTCCCAAGAGTTAGATAAGGATTATAGATAGAGGTAGAGATAGAATTTTGTTGTTTCTAAATAAATATGGGACTATGTGAGATAAATATTAAAGTGCACAAAACAGGTGAAAAGGAACAAGTAGGTGCGTGCGTGCGTGCGTGCGTGTGTGAGCGCGTGCGTGCGTGCGTGCGTGCGTGCGTGCGTGCGTGCGTGCGTGCGTGCGTGCGTGCGTGCGTGCGTGCGTGCGTGCGTGCGTGCGTGCGTGCGTGCGTGCGTGCGTGCGTGCGTGCAGTACCTGAGCTCCATGAGGCAGGGGCCCACAGCTGTAGGGTCTGCGGCTCCCATAAACCACCCTGTAGCCGGCCTGGAGCAGACGCTGACCCAGAGAACGACCCAGGTCCCCCGTCCCGAACACACACAGCAGCTCACGCTCGGCCGCCGTCCCCACAGGACCCAGACAGATACTATCTTTCTTCTCCTGTCCTGACATGATGCCTCTCCTCTGTGTGCCTCAGCTACACAGACCCAGGAGCTGCTGCAGGAAAAGGGTTTTTGGGTTCAGAAGAGAATCAAAGCTCACTATGGTAGTCTTTTGAGCAACATAAAAGCCACAATCTGCTTTAAAATAAGACTCAGTCAGGTCCAAAGAGAGACGCTCCCTAAATGATCGTCTTCAAAAAAGTAACTCTCTCTCTCTTCTTCTTTATGTAGCAAATTGAGTGTATCTCTGGATCTTGTGACTGTGTCTGTTTGACTGAGGCCTCTCTCCCTGCTCCTGTTAGTATAGTGTGAGGAGGGAGGGAGGGATTATCTCTTGGCAAAACTGGGAAACTCCACTTGAAAGAGGTGGGAGGGCACATGTTTGCGGAGGAGTCAGGGGGGCTTATGTTTTCATTATACGTGCGTGTGTGTGTGTGTGTGTGTGTGTGTGTGTGTGTGTGTGTGTGTGTGTGTGCGTGTGCGTGCGCGCGTGTGTGTGATAGGTTAGGAAAACCCATGGCAAACTTCTGGGAAACAACATTTGGAGAGCAGTGGTTACGCAACTGTGGAATTCCACCCTAATGATCTGCCAGGGAACATTGGATACCTGGCCCAAACTAACCCAAAATATACACACACACACACACACATAGTGACCCACATGCATGCACAGTACATGCTCCCACAAACAGACAGACAGCCAAAGAATGTCTGCATGTGTGACTGTAAACAGAAAGTAGAAAGAACTGATCCTTCCCTTCTCAGCAGCTTGGCAGTCACTGTGTCTGAATCAGCATGGTCTCAACCACTCACCATGATCTCACAAAGGTCACACAACGTTCTTAACCACCTAAAACCTAAACTCTAAACCAGCAGTTTAGAGTGAAAACTATTATAAGTCACACCGAAACTGATGCTGACAGTTTTGTTGTGAAGCTCTGTATAGTGCATTAGTGTGACATGTTCACCACAAAAAAAACACAATGAACGAAACACAATGAACAAACTCTTTTTTCCTGCTTGTTAGATTGCTTCTAACAATTGCATCACCAGGATTATACATTGTGAAGGTAATCATAGGCCAGACCGACTGAATCTGTAGGCTACAACTACCGTCCTGGGGACAAATGGCTACTCTAAAGTCAATTGTCAATCATCTGTGTCTGCCATGAAATGTTACAGAAGATCCCTGTGGTTGAAACTCGAATATGGTTGGCATTCAGAAGAACATGCCATGCTATGGATGTCTATTGGTAAACTACCATAGCAATGCAGCAGGCTCAGAAAGTATGACTGGTCTTGGATGACACCATAAACTCCATAATACTTGGTCGAAGTGAAATTGCACAATTAAAGTAATACTAGGTAACGTTTTCAACAAAACTAAAGTTAAATTGTATATCTTTTGCGAGTGGCAAAAGTTTCACAACACCCACTCCGTGAATTTCACCCCCGGAAGCCTTTTATTTATATATTTTCTATTGAAAGTGGACTGGGGGGACATTCCCGGGGAAATGACGTTCCTGGCCAACGTCATGACGTCGTGGCCGACGTCCCCAGGAACTACCGCAACGGTTTCCTGTTTGGCCAGGAACTACCGCGCTATAACAAAAAGGAACCTCACGCTGATGTTAAGATAATGTAGGATTGGAAGATCGAAAAAGAACAGAAAAAGAAAGCACAGCTCATGGTAACTAATGCACCACTGGCTAAGAGAAACGATCCGTAGATAGTATAAAACAATTAAAAGATCGCTTTTTGAAACGCTTCCGGCTTCCGGTGAAAACGAATGGAATTCTGGGTAATCGAGGATTACGGAAATTGTATGCAGTGACGGTAGTGACCAGCAGAGGTTGCTAAAAATCGTTATTTGGGATTCTGCATTGTATTACTTTAAAGCCCGCTGAGCCACCTGAATGTAATGCTGCTGCCTGCTGGGAGATGGAAGATGCAATTCCTGAAACTGCTTTAGCTTGTCAGACAAAACCAACTAAACGTTCCCACTCAACACCAATTAATAATCAGTAATCACTGATGCTATTACTGCAGAATAGGTTTGAACAATTAATATCTAATTTAAGCAAGAACTGGAGACCACCAAAAATGATTGGCAAAGTGAATGCTCATTCATCAGTGGAACACTACCAATAGGAAACACAGCAATAAACACGTTTAGCAGGCTTCTGTCGCTTAACACATCTAGAACCTGAAGTGGGCTGAACTACATTTTCAATTACCCATATCTGGGGTTCACTTATAGGATGGAAGAACTCGTAAAGACTCTGAGCTCTGTAGCTTATTCTCCACAATAAACTCAGACCCAGGGCAAATCCTCCAATATATTCCCTATTACCACTAACTGAGAGATCATATTTTACCATTTCAACTCTATACTTATTGATGCAGAGTCACCCAGGGGTTTATACTTGGCTCATATGCTTTTCTCTCTCTTGACATAAAATAGACGTCCTACAAGCTCACAACGCATGCTATTGTCGCCGAATGTTAGACCCCAGATTAAGGATGCTGGGGTTCATGTGGTTCACTGCCTACAACCCTTCCCATTCCTGTGGTGAGCAAAAGACTAAACACGGTGCCTTCAATTCATACTGCAACTCTTTGTAACTTGATATCTATTCCCTGTTGGCCACAATCTGTTTAAGACCCAGCTAGTACTATAAACCTATCTCTGTTCAATAATACTGTAGGTCTCTAGCAACCAAATCATTTTAAATGAATGATAGTACAGTTAATTATATGATTATTGATGTTGCACTAACTGAAACCTGGTTAGACATAGCATTGAGGCATGTCTGCCAGAATGTCTGTCAGTGAGACAGACAAAAAGAGGGGGTGGAATTCCCACTATCCCACTAAGAAAACCTTTGAATATCTTGCCCTTGTGCTTAAATCTGGACCAGCTGTACTTATTATTATGATTTGCAGGCCTCCCAGGCATAACAGTGACATATTGTGTCACTATTTCACCCACAATTCTCCAAGTTCACTGCTCTCATCGCCAAATGTGGCAGAATAATTGTAAGATTGGAGTTTTCAACATTTCAACATTCTCATTTGTACCTACTTCCATTCGTGCCTTCAATAATGGAAGCAGGAAGAGGTAGCTATTATTATCTGGATCTAGTGATCATGTCTATGTCTATGTTTATGTCTTGTGTATGTATGTTTATTGTGTTTTGGAGTTTCTTATCATTATCTGCTGTAACATAAATTGCCCAGTTTGGGACATAATAAACTTGAACTTGAACATGTAAAAACATATTCTGGACCATGTATTAGGCTTACAATGTGTAACATACTGTACATGTATTTTAGATATGTCTTGAACGGTTTCACAAGTTTTGCTGTTATATAATAAATATTAACCACTTGAACCCTAGATGTACTTCATTGAACAGAGTCGAGGGGGCTATGGCCTCTCCTTTTTCCCCTGTACACCAAAACCTTTAGCCAAAAATAGGCATTCTACAAGCTCACGTGTTGTGAGCTTATAGATCTGCTATTTTGACCTAAAGTTCGCCCATGAACAGGGACGCTAGGGTTCATGTGGTTAATACATAAAAAGGGACAGAGGCCCATCCCTGTGGTCAAGGTACTTTGGTGGTGACCAACAGTGGCTGATGATTCATGGGATCTGCGGGCCAACCCACCAATTAAACAGTAATCTGAGCTCCAGGCTGCACAATAGGTCATCCTAGATGATCTTAACCCAGTAACTGAAGCTGGCCTGCTCTGAGTGCAGTCCTCCTTGTTTTCCCCAGATGTCCAGAATAGCTCCAGCGTTGAGGTTTTGAGGTGAACCTCAACGTAATTACTCCCTCAGCTCCGCCGTGTGTGTGTGTGTGTGTGTGTGTGTGTGTGTGTGTGTGTGTGTGTGTGTGTGTGTGTGTGTGTGTGTGTGTGTGTGTGTGTGTGTGTGTGTGTGTGTGTGTGTGTGTGTGTGTGTGTGTCACTAAAATAGACTGGATTTTTTGCCACAAACAAACAAACTAATAAACAAAAACACACACACACGCACACACACACACACACACACACACAATAATGATTTTTTTCCCACCTGGTTATGTGCGTGTTTATAGTCCATGCATTCCGCTTCCTTCATTTTTCATTTTTTATTATTTGATTGTGTACAGTAGACTGACAGGAAATTGGGAGTTAGAGATGGGGAGTGACACAAAGGTCGCAAAGGTCGTCGGGAACGCATTAGCAACCTAGGCGCCGCTACGCCAGCCGTCCGGGCCCATTCCGCCTCCTTCTAAACTATGTTTGCACACATTATCCTCAACAATATAATCTATGTACAATCGAAAACTGTTCATCTGATCAACTTCACACTTGGAAGTTGTATTACAAACTAGTGAAGTTCAGTGCTGAGTGTTAAGTCGATTCTGAGCGTGTATGCGTTCCGAACGGCGGCAATGCACACCCCAAAAAAACATGAGTGATAGTATAAGTAAACCAGATTTGTCTGCTTCTTGTCTCTGGTGTAACAATGACAGCAGTGAAACCTGGTTTGCTCTCCACACCGAGTGATCACTTATCAGTGACCCAGAGTTCTTTGCCCTCCATGTAGCGATGCTCACAATTCACACTGAGACTAACACTACACTATAACACTAAAACCATCACTACAACTAACAATACTAACACTGCAACGAACACTAGCACTACTGGTGGTAACACTACAACTAACAAGAGGGCAAAGGAGAAGGAAAGGCAAAGTGGGGCAGGTGCAGTCAGCAACAGGCCCTGGTGTAATGTCCTCAATTCACCCTTCATGGAGTAACGCTCCACCAGTGGCAATATGCCTCGCCGCTCCAGTGACAGTATGCCTGAACCTTCCGGTGACAACGTGCCTGGCCCCGCCAGTCATGGTGTGCCTGGAGGCTTCGAGGAGTCATCCCTCACCAACAACAATGAGACCGAGGTGATCGACTCTCACTCTTGATCCCTACACCAGCGAGAACGAGGCATCCCAAGCCTACGGAGTGCCAGGGAGCCCACACCAGCCAGTGCCAGGTGTCATCAGCTAAAAGGAATAGAGTTGAGCCAAGCATGTCATCCTTTGAACAGGCCGTGGTGACTGTCATAAGTGATGGTATCTATTCTGTCCCTCGCTGCAGAGAACTGCATGAAATGTTCCTCTGTAGTCTATTTCTCTAGAGGAAAGAGGATGCCCGGGGTAGCCAGTGCGAGCCAAGAGAAGAGTGTACCAAGAGTGTTTATTTTCTTTAATGATATTATAATTTTTGATGTCCAGTGTATAATACGAGGAAGAGACAGAGCAGTGCGAGTATTTGGGAGGACTACATGTACCAAGTGTTTTTGTTTTCTACTACATTTTGTCACGTCTTTTGAGGCATAATTGTATTTAAAAAAAATTGGTACAATAAAAACTAATTGTGTAATGTAACTGCAAAAGAACAGCCATGGTCAGATCTAGTCACCTAGGGTGCGTTCGGAAATTGCGCACCGGAGCGCACTCGCCTATTAGTTTGTATTGGCCAGTGCGCTCAGTGCTGTATTTCCGAACGCACCCATTGTCACCTCAGTCCAGCTACACTCCTGTTCCGTCACTCATCATCAGACAACTTACCTGTTGTTACTCATCAGCTGCCTGTAAGACTGGACTCCTTGCTGTTTTTTAAGTATACCAAATATTCTGTTTTGGCCCCATATCCTTCTAATGTTAGATTTATTTCATTCTTTTAATAGTTTCACCTCAGGTTCTGCTCAAGCTGCTTCTGTGTTTAGACTTTAACCTGCCTGTGGATATTGGATTATTGCCTGTTCCCTGTGTGGATTTGTTTGCCTGAATTGGACTGCCTTCATGGTTTTGACCCTGCCTGCCTGCCGCGCTCTATAATAAACTTATTGTACTGCACCTGTTCTGCCTCCAGTTGTTATGCACTTCAGTCCTACTCTCCTCATGTGTCATAACAATCACTCAAGTTAGTCTTTTTCTTTTTCCCGAAAGTCTAGTTTTTTATTTATTCATCCATAACAGTTTTGCCATTCCTAGTAAATCAAAACATCTAAGTTAAATACAATAATCCCTGCACAAAGCCAGTCAGTTGGCTTGCCAGGCTACAGATGACACAGTTCATCTGCCAGCTGATCCCTCAGTGCCCATGCTGCTGCTGGCATATTTGGGTTAATTGGCATTGGCACGTAGTTCAGCATAATGCCTTTCTATAGGTCCTGTAATGTGTCCTCATTAATGTTCAAGAGACATCCGTGACACATGGCAATGTTATGCAACACACAACATGCCACAAAGGATGCTGTGACCTTCTGAGGGCTGTATAATCATAATGTTTCACTAAAACCTGACCTATATCACATTTTCAGCTATGTTTTTTCTTTGTTCCTCTTTCTTCGATTTAACAAAATGCCATGGACTTTTGTTGGCATGTGTGATAGTGGGGCATGGTCTAGGTGCCGTCTGTGTGTAGGGGAGGCAGGGGTGGCTGCCAACTCACAGGCGCAGCTGCAGGTGATTAGGTATTTTAGGTCACACGGGCAGGATATAAACATAGCACAAAAAGTTGTAGCCTAGGCTACCTAAAACTTGGTTGACATGCGTTTTGCAACAGCGCTTCTGTCCGTGGTGCTCAGGGGTACTATCTACACACTGTGATTATGTAGGGTATGTGCAGCAGCTGGTTCCTGAAAATGAGAACCCGCACCAGCAAAAGACAAATTAGAAACATGAATGGGTCCTATTTCAAAAGCCATATTATGAACGCAAAATCCAATCTTCCCCAAATTGGAGGAGCGGGAGCCTGTGTAGAATGCACTACAAAACCTCCTGATGTCCTGATGGCTGCAACCCACAACTAACACAGCCTTGGGTAGGAAACCCAGTCTGGCAGAGATCTGCACTTCGAGGAGGACACATTCCTAGTTATTTTGCTGTTAACGCATGGCTGTGGGCAGAGAGCACCTCTGTTATTCACATGGCAATAAAGCTGCTGTTCTCTGAGCTGTCCTTGTCTTGTGTTCCTTCATTTCACCCTGTGTTTGTGACAAGTTGGTCACGGCATGATATAAAGTGTAATTAGCCATGTCTTTAATGGATAGCCATTGTCCCGTAACAGCCATGCACCCCTTCAGGGGGATCCCTCTGGAAATCTGCAGGAGTGACAGTTGGCTATATGGAGTCATAGCTTGATCCAGGATCATTTGTGAATACACGTGTAACATTACACGTTGCATCGCAAATGACCTGGACGTTGATGGAATGGGTTCCCATAGGGGTGGCCGGGCACCTCTTACAAAGAAATGCAGCACTGCAGTGACATTGACAGCAATGAGTGCACAGTGACTGCTGGCATTAGTCTGCAAATCATCTGACAGCAGATTACAGATGTCTGTTTTAGCCTGGTGGGAAAAGCAAAGTTTAATGCAGCACTCTTCTATGCTGAGGGACAGGCATTTGGTCCATTGCTGGTGGATCGTCCGCCGTCTCATAACCCTCTGGCCATTTGACTGCAAATGAACATAATGTTAACTTAGGAGTGCTGATACTATAATTATTTTCAGATAGTGCTAAGTTTTACATTTAATCTATAGCTGTTCAAATATATTTAAATGTTAAATATACATTAAAGTAAAATAACAGAGCCTAACCTAACCTTAAATAAATAAATAAGCACTGGCGAGTTGAGTCAACAAGGTCCACATTTCAGACTTGACGGCAAAGTTACAGTTTGAATTCAAATATTGACGTATTTGTGGTTTGGACAAACTTTGGACAAATAGACTGTGGTGTGAAAACATATTGTGCAAAGAGTGTTAGTGGAGGTGGTCAGGGGACAGGATTACTCCTGTCAACCAAGTATGTAATGTAAAGCCGACTGATTTGCCGGCTTTGTGCAATTTGACAGGGCCACCAAAGCTCTAAGGAACTGCAAGCCATTCTCATTTATTTATGTTATTTTGGTCTTTTCTGTAAATGTATAACAGGTAAGTTATGATCTTTCTGTTTTGATTTGAGGCTAAAAAAATTGTAAAGTAAGATAACTGACCAGAGGACAATAATGGATATTGCTACGAGTGCTGGAATTGTCAGTGATTATACTGATCTCTGCTGATCTTTGTCTATATCAACCTCCGACGTGCTTTGACATAATTTGTCTTTAACCATTTCTGGCGACAGACACAGTGGACAAGATGTGTGCTCTCTCTACATTAATTAATTGCCATCAGGTTGCGTTGTACGTTGCTGACATATTACAGAAATAAAACAATTTGAGTGTCTGACCATTGACATTGTGTCTGTGGTGATGTTCACCTCGTTAGACAATCTTGTAGATGCAAGAACTGCCCAAATGAACAAGGCACTGGGTTTGTTCATTTGCTCTGCAATTATCTCATTCTGTAAGTCTGAAAGGAATGCATGCAGGTCATGTAAATTATTTCCTCAAACATGAATTAATGTCAATGTATGCCTGGTATAACATTTCTTCATATTTTGTCTTCATAAAGGTACATTTTTATTTTTGTTTTATTCTAGGTTTCATCACGGACAAAAGGTCATTGCTGAACATTTTTGTCTCCGCCAGGCCGAAAGGCATGGCGAGAGAGTATGTTTTACCCTCCGTCCGTGTGTGTGTGTGTGTGTGTGTCCGTGTGTGTGTGTGTCCGTGTGTCCTGTCCGTGTGTTAGCAGCTAATCTCTGGCACCGTTGGCCCGGTCGCTGCGAAACTGTGCACACACACTCCCTGGATGCCAATTCAGAACCTCTGCCTCAAATTTTTCACATGGGCTTGTTATAGCGCCACCTGGAGGCCGATTTGTGCAAAACCCATTTTTTTACATTACTCCTACAGATTTTATCCAAACATCATGCAAATCGGTACACAGCATCTCTTTAGTCATGTGATCAACACGGATCTGTCCGATTTCCCATATTCCATCCTCATTGGCTAATGAGGATGCGATTTCCGTGAAATTTCACAAACACATTCCCACTAGGCCACGGAAGAAATGCCACCCTTTTTCACATTGGCCTGTTATAGCGCCACCAGCAGGTCTAATTTAGCAAATCACATTTTTGGAACAAATGCCTCAAATCATGAATGCAGTGTCCGATTGCCGTGAACGACCTGAGAATAAATGGCACCCTTTTCACATTGGCCTATTATAGCGCCACCAGGAGGCCACAATAACGTACCTGACCTGGCGGAGACCTGTGCTCCAAGGAGCACTTTTTCTTGTTCATACTTGTTTTCATTAACAAAATTGGTCTACTGTTGGCCACTGGCGAGCTGCCCAGTCAAGCCACAGTGTTCTAGTGTTTATTGCTGGGTACAAGCACAAAATTCTACTATTACTGGGGTCTGCCCAGTACAATCACAGTCATCTACTGCAGTCCACTGGGAGCTGCCCAGTACTCCCAGAGTGGTGTCCACTGGGGCTGTCAAGTACAACTACAGTATTCTAACGGTGGGCCGCCATGGAAGGCACTTAAGCAGGAGTGATGTTTTTCTCACGCAGTCCAGCAATTTGAAACAGCATGCTCTGGCTCTCTATCCTCTACGCTGCCATTGCCCCCGAGGACAAATCCCTCTGGTCATAAAAACAGAGACAAAATGCCTGGAACCTTCTCTGGAGCTCAGCACAGCTGGCGATAGGAAGGTCAAATGTGACCATTCTCCTTGGAGAAAAGAACAAACAGATTGTATGGTGAAAGAGCCCAAATGAGCAGGAGCCAAACATTTCCGGAAGGTTCTCAGAGCTGAGGCTGCTTATGGGCAAGTGTGACCATATGGGTTTCAGGGAAAACATAATCAAAGTTTATCTCCTGTGAGTAGCAACACCAAAGCATTTCTTTACAATTAATTTTGATGAAAGCTAAATTCAGTACTAACAAAATAATTGTTGAGTGTCACTGTTTCTTTTAAATGAAGCTTAATGGACTACTACCGGTATTGCGTTTAGTCAAAACACGTTTACATGATTGTCACAAATGTAGCACTATACCTCTAAGAAGAGGGCATAAAAGGGGTGACCAGGTTGCGTGCATTTGAGTGTTTGGGGAAAGACTTGGAGGCTTGCGGTTATTCAGCCTAACAAGGAAACTTGTTAACCAATGTTATTGCTTTTGTAATTAATATGGTGACTTGTTTTAACAAGTGGTATTCTATATCCCCTTTACAGACTTCGGCAAGTGTGGCAGTTTATGAGTGGGCTGGGACACTGCCGGAATCAGTAAAGGGTGAGGGGGATGGTTGTTCGAAGACGTTTTTTTAGATATCTTTGTTAGGTCTGCTTAGGCTAATGTATTTTATTTTTCTGTGTTTCCAGAGCCTCCAGGTCCATCCAGTGGTTTGCTCCATAGAATCCTGTGGGCAATTATCCGTGGGAGCCTTAAGGATAGCCTACTGTATATGTTGACTGTTGTTGTTATTTTGTTGTTGTAGAGCACAGAAGTCTGACGTCACTACCACTAGAGGGCGCTGTTCCACTCGTTCGTGGCTTTATTTTTTGTGTTGAAATCCCCATTTGGGAATCTTAGTAGATCACGTCATATAAGAACTGTGTTCAAAACATAAACACACCACCCTGGCGTTTCTGTCAGGGGGGTGGCTCTGCATCGTTTATGATATTCATTCATATTTGATACAGCCTGTTTCTGGAGAAAATGGAATGAATTCTGCCTTAAAAGTCTTAAGAACTACTACTTCCGGATCTGAAATCACTGTCCCTACAGCAGCCGCCGCGTTCATGGGAAATGTAGTCTTTGGGTTGTTTGTCTCGTTTCTAGTGTTTATATAGTGTTACTCTTTGGGTAAATGTGTACATTTACACCTTCAGTCGATGCTTCATATCCATATGAGTAAAATCGCCAGGGTGGTGTGTTTATTTTTGGAACACAGTTCTTATATGAGGCGATCTAAGATTCCCCAATGAGGATATCAACACAAAAAGTAAAGCCACGAACCAGCGGAACAGCGCCCTCTACTGGCATTGACGTCAGGACTTCGGTGCTCTATTTTTGTTATTGTTGTCATATTCCATGTCTGGAATGAGTCATGTTGAAGGGTAACCAGATGTTTCTTTATGTGTGGTTTATTGTAGGAAGGAGGACTGTTGCCAAGACGACGATGACGACGGGACAATCGTCCCGATTAAGGACGTAGCGTCAGTATGACGTCACCCTAAGATCATACGACACCATGTCCCACCTATTAAGCACAGCGGGAGGCGCGAGCGGGTGCCAGATCAGCTGTTAGAAGAGAACTGAAGAGTATCTGGAAGACTTGAGATAGGATCACATACTCTCATAGAGTTGTACTGGAGGAATTAACCCCAGAGAAACCATACCTAATATCTCACAGCCCGCTGAGCCGCTTCGAGCCTCAGCCCCAGACGATACTGCGACAGTCATAAGATCCCAAAGCGCCTAAGAGATACAGTCCTTAATATATATCGAAGACGTAACAGTACCTCTGTTACATTTGGTCCTCGAGCCTTAGAGCCTCGCCACCTCGACTGATTGCAAGCGATACCAGTAGCGCTTACCGAGATTAGTATACCGACCATCATAGGCAGACTAGATGAACACGGCGATATACCGGGCGAGAGCCCTCGCCTGCGGTCCTGAGTCAAAGCCTGACAAGATTCTCTGGACACAGATCACTGCACAGATCACTGCCGTGTCCGAGCAGTTGCCCGCACTGAGCAGACAAGTGCAGGCCCTTGCACAATGGACTCCACTACCCGCCGCACAAGGAGCGGTCGCGGTGCCCACGGCACCTACCGTACAGCTCACTACGACCTCCACGACGATGCACCATATGCGACTCGCTGGAGGACATCTCGAGCAGACCTACACGGACCCTTGGACAAGCCTTTTTGTAGCCAAGGGCCAGGTGCCTTTCAGACAGGCCCTCGGCTGGAAGCCCCTCACCCTCCCCAACACCCCAGCCAAAGAATATGACGACTTTGCGAGGTTTCTCCAGAGCGCCAGCAGGGAGATGGACGCCGGCAGGTACGATAGTACCACCCGCGACAACCTCATGCGGGGAATTGTTATGAAGCTACCCTTTGTCGTAGCCACGATTGACTGGCGCCGTTATAAGAACGACATCGAAGACAGGGGGCACGTCATAGCCTTCGCCAACCTGGCGGACTTTGTGTCAGAGTACGCCAGACGGCGGACGTACTACGAGTGTGACATCTATGACCTCCGAGGCCACGCCCACTTCAAGGCCGCTGACGCCATGCTTCGCATGGCGTGCACACACGCACGCACACACACGCCGCCCACCACGGTCACCCACGACCTGGACCCGGAGCCGTCCACCACGGGCTCCACCCTTTCCCAACGTCAGCCGCCCCAGGATCAACAAAGTGATCGTCACACAAGTGATCGTCCACAACAGGGCCTGACTCGCCGGGAGCTCCTGGACGTCATAGAGCTTTCAGCGAAGGCGGAACGGATTAATAGGCGCCTCCCACCCTCCACCATTCCACTTTTCGACGGCGACCATCTCGCCTATCTCCATTTCTTATCCAACATAGAGGCCTGCTCCGAACACATGGACGACAGCGAGAAATTCGACCTATTGTCTTCCCTCACGAAGGGTGAGCCCCACCAGCTAGTCGAAGCCTGCCGAGTTGAGGACGAGTTCAGCCCAGGAAGGGCGCTGCGAGCCGCCATGATCAAGCTCGACGACACCTACGCGGACCACGATAACGTCCTCGAGGCCCTTCACATGAAGGCCCTCAACTGGCCCGAGTTGAGGACGGACGGAGACTACGAGCGCTTCGCCAGATTCCTGCGGAACGTCAATAAGAAGATGAAGGCCGGCACGTGCGGCAACCTCAGACCTGGCCCCTCCAGCCTGCAGGGCATCGTCAGGAGGTTACCCTACGAGGCACAAAAGGAATGGTTCGAGCTCGAGGCGGAGGCAGAGTATGAGGACGCGAGGGTCACCTTCAATGACCTGGCCAGCTTCATGTCGAAATACGCCATACGGCTGGCGCTCGTGTCCACCTACGGAAGTCCACCAGTGGCCGAACCCCGGGCACCACACCGTGACTCCCCCAGCTTCCAGAGGGACACCCGACACCCGGACGCCCCTAGGATCAACAGAGGGTGTTACAGTTCCTATGATAGTCCCCGCGACCGTGGGAGATCCTCCCATGGCAACTGGCGCTCCAACTGGCGCTCCCAGGGCAACTAGCACTCCACCACGGACAGACGTGGAGCACAACCACCCGGATCCACAGTGTCCGACTACGTAGCCACCGGTGGCGTCACAGCACCTCGACAACCCAAGGTGTCCACCACCTTCCGTGAGCCCCTTCAGCAGCGTCCCACCGACCCCACCGATGTGGGACAGAGACTTCTCAGGCCTGATACGGGCATCGATGCCATGTCCGAGCGCGTGGCCCGGCGAGCTCAGCAAGTCGCACACCTGACCGCCACGATGACCCAGTTCACCGCCATGGCGGGACCTACCAAGGTTGTAGACAACACCCAGAAAGGCGATCCCCCTCTCGGATCGTGTTTCCCGAGCGCCGCCCCCACCAGCCATCAAGCTGCGGAGCCCGTGAGCGAACCCATTGGACTTGCAGCCGAGGGTAAGACGAAGGCGATCACCCCTTGGATCCATGATTCCACCTCTGTAGACGCCAGGACGACCGAGCTCGATCAAGGCCCCGCCGCCGACGCACGCACTCATCGACTACCTACAAGCAGTCGGCAGCCATCAGTCCAGAGCAACTGCCCGGCAGATGAGCCCACGGAGCCGCTACAGGATCGTACCGAGGAGTGTACCGTACTTGCACTGCGCACAGCTACACCAGCTAGCGCAGAGCCGAGCCTGGACCCCACCCCTACTGCAGAGCCGCCGCAGTCTGCGCTCCGCTCACAAGAGACGGAACAGCAGCAGCCTATAGCTGAGCCCGCAGTCATGCCCATGCCACATAACCTAGGAGACGTCCCTCCCCACTCCAGCATCAAAGTGCCGGAGACGCCTCCCCCTCCATGGGGGAGCACACGAGAGGACGGCGACGGTCCTCCACTCCCAGACGATGCCGGGAACCTTACTAACGAACCCCTTACAGTTACTGCACCATCTGCTACACAGACGGTCCAGGGGGGAGAGGGCCCACCAGTGGAGACCCAAGAGCTGAAGACATCGCCATTCTGTGGCTTAACAGTCTGTAAACCCGAGCCTGCCCCGCTAACAGAGTTTAAGGCATACCAAGAACTCCTCAGAACTACTGCATCATCCTTAGCAGAGATGCAGGGGGGGACAGACCCTCCCTCCTTAAAATCGGAGGACTACCGCAGAGCAGAAGCAGTCATCCTGAGACGCATCCAGGAGGAAAGCTCCCCAAAGGAGTTAAACACATCCCGGTTAAGTTACCAAAATACAAGCAAGATACGCAACCTAGCGCCAGAGTATCACGCAGGTCTACTCAGAGTAGGAGGCAGACTCCGTCGATATCATGACCTGTACTACGGAGCAACGCACTCAATCCTACTACCCCACTCTCACCCGCACACCAAGCTCATCATCCAAGAGTACGACGAGAGGTTAAATCACCCAGGAACAGAACGGGTCTTCGCTGATTTACGAAGGAAGTACTGGATACTAAAGGGGAGGGAAGCCGCCAAGAAATACCAAACCAACCGTTTCCAATGTCGGAGATGGAAGGGAGAGGCCGAGATTCCCCAAATGGCCGACCTCCCAAACTCCAGCATGAGATCGATGGACCCGACGTTCTACCCCACCGGAACGGATTGTTTCGGACCAATGACTGTGAAAATCGGTAGGAGGACAGAGAAAAGATGGGGGATTATATTCAAATGTCTCACCACTCGTGCAATCCACATTGAATTCCTCACAAGTATGAGTGCAGACCCTTTCCTCACGTCACTCCGTCGATTCATAGCTCGCAGGTGGAAGCCCCACGAGCTCCAGTACGACCGAGGCACCCTCGGCTTTGTTACCACGGCGTTCTATGCCACCGCGACTGCACATTACAGTCAAAGGCTCCTCCTAAGCTCCCCCCATAGCTACACCGTTGCACCAGCTGCGTAGCACATCCACCCACATCGCTCGGACCCGACGGAGATGTAGAACCAGACGACGTTCTACGAATCCCCTCTCCCGACCAAGTACTGGAATGAAGAGGAGAGCGCACCCACCTTGCCCGAAGTCCGTCAGCCTACACCTCGTAGAGTGCAATCACAACAGCACAACAGCATACAGCGTGGCACAACAGCACAATAACGCAGTTCACCCACGCGAGACCAAACCGGCTCTCTTGCCGATCCGGTACGTCAGAGCCCCCAGCCCGAAGGGAGATGAAGGCCTAGCGCACCGACACGACGGCTCGAAGAGGGGCTCACAGAATCCTGTCAGCCCGACTTACTCTACTCAACTAACCATCTGGTCGACGGACTCAACCAGGTGGTCCTATGCCACAGTGCGATGGAAATGGACGCTAGAACGGGTATGGTGTGCAGTGAATGCCTTGCAGTATCTCTGACACTCCAAACCGGGCAGAGAGCACACGCACAAGTCTTCTACCCTCCACCATCAAGAGGAAATCAAAATTAAGACTAAGGAAATAATAATGAACATCGTCGCCCGGCGAATGGTGACAGTATCCTGCCACCGGGGGAGTGTTGCCAAGACGACGATGACGACGGGACAATCGTCCCGATTAAGGACGTAGCGTCAGTATGACGTCACCCTAAGATCATACGACACCATGTCCCACCTATTAAGCACAGCGGGAGGCGCGAGCGGGTGCCAGATCAGCTGTTAGAAGAGAACTGAAGAGTATCTGGAAGACTTGAGATAGGATCACATACTCTCATAGAGTTGTACTGGAGGAATTAACCCCAGAGAAACCATACCTAATATCTCACAGCCCGCTGAGCCGCTTCGAGCCTCAGCCCCAGCCGATACTGCGACAGTCATAAGATCCCAAAGCGCCTAAGAGATACAGTCCTTAATATATATCGAAGACGTAACAGTACCTCTGTTACAAGGACAACTAGCCTTTCACTGTTTATTTTATATTAGAAAGTGGGCTGTGTCATGTGCAATGGTAGGACTAAGGCAATAGGTGTATTAAACTGGGCCCTTATTAATTACTTTGGCATGGTTTGGAATTTGTGTTTGCCGTGTTTATTTACTTCATTTGATTTTGGTTTTGTGAATTGGTATTTTCCTTTTTTCTGTTTGCTGTGTAGGGGC
>NC_137605.1:21631965-21639465 GCF_963280865.1 Gymnoscopelus braueri
ACCCACAACTGGCTGAAGTGCATTGGACTTCTCTTTGTATATTTATTATACTGACAGACCACACTTGTATACTTGTTTTTCAGTTAGGTTTGTATTTTTGCATGCATTTCCTGCAAAGCACAATGACAATTGTCTGTGTATGACATGTGTGATACAAAAAATTTACTTGGACTTGACTCAAGCTGTCTATCCAGTATAAATGTGTTCCAGGTTGCTGCCAAAGATCCTTCCTCCATACTGGTTCCAACCTAGAGTGCCAAGTTGCTAACCAGTTCCACAGAGTGAACATTGAGAGAATAAACAAACACTCTAATCACAACACAAACCACATACAACATTGTGACATGCTGAGATCACCTGTACACATAGTCAAGTCAAACTTTATTAATCAAACACAGTGCATAATGTAAAACTGTAAAGACTATATACAATTGTAGATGTGATGTCCAGAATTGTATGTCAATCATAAATTGTGATATGTGAGAAACAATTAAAATGTGTGTGTGTGTGTGTGTGTGTGTGTGTGTGTGTGTGTGTGTGTGTGTGTGTGTGTGTGTGTGTGTGTGTGTGTGTGTGTGTGTGTGTGTGTGTGTGTGTGTGTGTGTGTGTGTGTGTGTGTGTGTGTGTGTGTGTGTGTGTGTGTGTGTGTGTGCGCGCGCGCGTGCGTGCGTGTGTTTGATTGATTGATTCATTGATAAGTGATGTTTCAACTGCTCTGTTTCGTGCCTGTCTGAATGTGGTTAAAGACAAAATGGAATGAAAAATATGTTTTTCACACTTTTAGAGCATATCTGAGGTCATAATAATTATGGAAAGTGAAGAGAGGATTTTTTTTTTATCACAACACGTACAGTAGCATTGTGATGCATTGTGAGCTTCCAGATCTATTTTCGCTGAGCGTTCGGCCCAGAATAGGGACCCTAGGGTTCCTGAGAGGCTCATGAGAGGCTCACTCTCCCCCCGAACATGCATACTGAGCGGTACAGACTCTCATTCATGCCAACTGCCATGTACAATGCTTAAAGAACTCTCTTTTTGGTCCGGTGTCGGCCCTGGTCAAGTGTGTTAATGTCCATCTGTGTTTGTTGTGTTTCTGTTTGTCTGTGTATTACTTATTTATTTGTTACACTGTGCTGCTGTAACGCCACAATTTCCCTTTGGGGATTAATAAAGTATATCTCATCTCATCTCATGAAGTAAAAGGAGTGACCGCAGTTCAGACCCCTGGTCTCAGGTGTGTGTCTCGTACGCAAATGAAAGAGAGTGTAAAATTTGACCCACGTAGAATTAACTCTCTCTCTCTCTCTCTCTCTCTCTCTCTCTCTCTCTCTCTCTCTCTCTCTCTCTCTCCCCTGCTTTCATTTGTCTTCGCAGGGCTGCAGATATAGGCACAGAGGTAGTCACTAGTACGCGTATACCCGTGCACGCAAATTCATTGGCCGCCACCAATGAAACACACAACATACATACAAGCACTAATAACATATTTGCAGACAAGAACACACACACACACACACACACACACACACACACACACACACACACACACACACACACACACACACACACACACACACACACACACACACACACACACACACACACTGCTTGAGACAGTCATCAGTAAATCCAGTGTGTTGTGAGTATGAAGGAGTGGGTTTTAATGAAAGCCATAGGGAGCCTTTGGATTATGGTTTCTACCCTTCATCATAATCAGCCTGTTTATCTATAATACTTTAATTCTAATTACCAGACAGCCTCAGCCAGCTCAACACAGGACTCACTGCATCCCCTGAGAGAGAGAGAGAGAGAGAGAGAGAGAGAGAGAGAGAGAGAGAGAGAGAGAGAGAGAGAGAGAGAGAGAGAGGGGGTTGAGAGGAGGAGAGATACAGAGGAAAGCAAGAGGGGTTGGGAGAAAGAGCCAGAGGAAGACAGAGAGAGAAAGGGGGAGAGAAAGAGTGGAGGAGAGTTGGGGGTGACAGTGGAAGAAAACGACAGAGAGAAAGGGGGAGACAGAGTAAGAGAGAGAGAGAGAGAGAGAGAGAGAGAGAGAGAGAGAGAGAGAGAGAGAGAGAGAGAGAGAGAGAGAGAGAGATTTAGAGAGGGGGAGAGATAGAGAGCGAGAGTACGCAATAAAGAGAAAGGGGAGTTGAAAGGCAAACAGGAGGGAGTATTGAACGAAGGAATGAATGAAAGGAGAGAGAGGAAGAAAGAAAAAGAAAACAATGAAACAAGAGAGCAGGCAGAAAGTAAAGGGCGTTGATAATGAGAGAGTTGCTTTTCACAAGAGTGTTTAACTGCTGCCAGCTAGTTTAGCAGCGCCTGGCTCTCACTAAATGACAGGTGCAGAGACAGCACAAAGCTGTGCTTACGGCAGCATGTGCACACAAACACACAAGTGGGAAGCTTGACAGCGTGCAGTGCATGGCAGCGGCATTACAAACACTGCGATATTGTGGGTTAACCACTTTAAGCCTGCGTGGCATCCCTATTTTGGGCATGTCATTATACGCAGATTTTGTTTTTAATGTCCCAAAAATTTAAAGAAATTAAAAACTTTTAAGAATCTTCAAAAAATACAAATATATAAGGACAATACTGATCTACAAGCAACATATCACAAGTAAGACGCGCGAACGCGGGAAGCGAACGCAAAAACAAAACAAAAATCAATGATTTTTTTTTAAAGTAACCAATAAAAATAAGAAAAATACCCCAAAATTCGGCGTTAAAAGGAGCATCTTAGAAAAATACAAATTCACAAAAAAAATCATTTTAATGTTTTTGAACAATTCAACAAAGTGTTTGAAGTGCCTGTTTCACCCACTTCCGGGGGGCGGAGCCAAAATCCGAGCCCGAAGTATTTGTTCGTAGACCCCTACTTAGAGGGGGTAGAAAAAGTTTCGGAGCGATTCGGGCACTTTTCATTTAACATGGGGTTTCAATGGGGAGTTTTTAGGAGCCTTCTCCGGGGTGTGGCTTCCGGGGGAAGGGGCGGGCTTAAACGCAACCTTGACATGTGTGTTCAGTTTTCAAAGACCTTTCATTTGATGTATGGTACGTCTAAATTGGACATTTACTTATCTCAGAGGAGCTGCACACAGGCAGTGCACACAGGCAGTGCACACAGAGACCCAGAGACACACACAAGCCGAGCACGGTTTCATAGTATGCTCCACTTGCGCGGAGGCGCGCCTTCGGCGCGCCTCCTTCCGCTGCGTTCGCAATGATCCGTTGTGAGCTTGTAGATTGACTATCTTTATAGCCCTACTATAAAGGGCTTAAGTTCAGTCCTCGTACCACACCCACCCACACACATGCATACACACACACATATGCACCAACACACACACACCCCCCCCACACACACACACACACACACACACACACACACACACACACAGACACACACACACACCACCACCACCACCACCACCACACCCACACACATGCAGACATTGTTTTCCCCAGCTGATTATAGTTTAATAGAGCATTTAAGCCATGAGCTTTGCAGGGGACGTGGTGGGTGCCTACTATTATTTCCTGCTCTCATTGTCAGTTACCTACTGTATTCAGTCACTTCTATGAAGCACCTTACCGTCTTCCTAAATACTAATTCCTCAACCTTGGCCGTTATCTGAACCTGCGGCTCATACCGTAAACCCCACCGCATGCACTATATACCTTTAACCCTCACCCTGTGTTTTTGAGTTGTCACTGTATGTAATTTTTAATTTGTATACACATTTTGATAGATTTGGCATGTGTTGTGTTACAGCCCTGACTGTCGTCACAACACTGTTTCCAGAGGCTGATTACTTATGTAAATCCTCGCATTAGCACATTTGTTTCTGTGGCAAAGGATTTATATAAATGTATATTTATTTTTGTTGATTTCTGTTGTGTTTTGGGGTTTAACTCACTGCACATGATGCACCATCATTTCCACCCATGCAACACTGACAGAACAGACTTGTATGCTTTGGTTGTGGTATTTTATTAGCTTGACATAAATGTGAATAACCGTATATTGTTGGTCCTGGCTTTGAGTCAGGTCATGACATTTGTATTTCCTGTGAAGCACGTTGAGGACTGTCTGCAGACATGTGATAAAATAAAATAATATATAAACTTGGACTTGACTCAAGGTGTCTAGGCACCCAGGGGTTTTAAAACCTTTTGTGTCCAAGGCACACCAAAGGGCAAGTCAAAATGTCAAAGCACACCTGTATTCATATCCATTCAAAATAGTCTCTATAGGGCATAGCAGTGGCGGCCATTTTCTGGTTCCACTCGAAAAAAGCCAATGCATTTTTCCCATTCCCATTCTGTGATTATTATTTTTGAAAACGGCAAAACAAAGGGTATTTATTAAATATAGTATATCATCTACAGTAATTACATTTTTTTTAAAACACAGAATAAAATGTTTTATGGTCATGATTCACCAGGACCCTGGATGGTTTGATTCTAGGCTTGATATAAATATTTTTGGAAATCTCTATGGGAAAAATGCATGGACTATTTTTGAGTGGAACCAGAAAATGGCCACCACTGCCATGCCCTATAACACGTGTTATCATAAAGCTCAATGTGTGTTTTTGCCTATATTTCGCCCCAAAATAAGGTTAACTTATACAGTATGTTCTTAGGGTATAGAATTTGCCTCTGTATTGTGAAATATTGAGTTCACACTGTCAAGTTATTTGGGAATTATCTGAAGCCACCTGCCCAAACTTGAAAAAGGCTTAGCCAACAGTGGGAATTGTGGTCAACTCAAAAAGGCAACTTTCTTTCTTCTTTTGTTGTTTTTATTTACTTCAAGTAGTTAAAAGTAGTTAGCGTTTAGATTGAAAACCTAAACGTACAAACAATCAAATTCAATCACTTAAAATTAAGTCATGAATCACTTATCACGTATACAGTACTTTCACATTATCTGCTCATTTAACACAATAAACATTCACGAGAGAATTAACTGTACTAAGCCTGTATGCATTTTCATCAAACATCATAATCATAGCAGTTACATGTGGTCTAGCATTAGCAACAAACACAATAGAGCGTCGCAGTTCCCGCCCACTTCCTGTTTTTTTTGGTGCCGGAAGAAAAAACTCAATGCATTTTTCCATTGACATTTCCAAAAATATTTATATCTATTAATTTAAGCCTCGAATCAAGCCATCATGACATGACATGAATCATGACCATAAAACGTTTGATTCTGTGATTTTTTTTTTTGGAAAACGGCAAAACAAAGGGTATTTATTAAATATAGTATATCATATAATTAAATATAAAATAAAAAAAAATCACAGAAAAAAAACGTTTTATGGTCATGATTCATGTCATCTCATGATGGCTTGATTCGAGGCTTAAATTAATAGATATAAATATTTTTGGAAATGTCAATGGAAAAATGCATTGAGTTTTTTCTTCCGGCACCAAAAAAAACAGGAAGTGGGCGGGAACTGCGACGCTCTATAAGTAACAGCATAAAAAATAAGCAACAGCAGCAGAATCAAGCAATGACTACAACACTAAAATAAACACTTATCGCACCAGTGGCATTCCCTCGGTGTCTTCCCAGCTCCAATCTTTAATTTGTTTTCTTATTTTTCTTATTTTCTTTCTCCAGCGTCCAACACTGTTGCTTTTCACACTGAACAAACTTTTTTTTTTTACTTCAGTGTCTCTCCTTCTAATCATTGATTGACATCAGCTGCTGCTAAATTAGGCTCTCTCGGTCTTGCTTTAAAAATAAAAGTTTCTTGCTTGTTTAGGCTTTGACAGCACACACACAAAGTACTGATATAAAAAACATTATACTAATTCATAACTTTTTGTAGTTGTATTGCAATAATAATGTGTGGTTGTCACAAAATCCCAATTAAGGCACACCTGGACTTGACTCTTAGCACACCATTTACCACTACTCTAGCCATATATCGTCACTGTCGGGCAGAAAACCTCATATCTCCATATTTCAACCTTTTATGTTGTTTCGTATTTTTTCGTAAATCTATTCATCATATACTGTATGAGTGTTGCAAACAAGCAGTGAGCTTGTAGATTGGCTATTTTCACAATTTTAATATAATAATAAAAAAATGAATGGTTTTGGACATACAAGGTTTCCACCCGACAGCAACAATATAGTATGTGTACCAGGCTGCTGCCAATTCTGGGTTTGTCGATTATGCCGCACAAACAACAAAATTCTTGACAAAGTATTAAACACTCGTTGCCCTTGCCCTGTTTTACACTTTGTCAGTATCCTTGTCAGTATCATGGTCAGTATCGTATCAGTATCATGGTCTGTATGCTGGTCACTATCAGTATCGTGTTGTCAGTATCCTTGTCAGTATCATGGTTAGTATCATGGTCAGTTTCGTGTCAGTATCATGGTTAGTAATATGATGACAGTATCATGTCAGTATCATGGTTCAACCCAATCGCCAGAGGAAACGTTATCGCTGTATATTTCTCGAGATACGTTCAATGACAACGTTTCAGGACCACAAAAATGTAACATTTTGGGTACGTTGCAAGTTTAGGTTTATGGTTAAATTTAGGGGTGAAGATTAGGCTTTAAGGTAAAGTTTAGGCATTGTTTTTTGTGAGGTTTAGGCTTAGGGTTAAGGTTAGGTTTAGGCATTGTTTTTTGTGAGGTTAGGTAGGCTAATAGGGTTAGGCTTAAGGTTAGGTTTAGGGTTTGTTAGCATTGCAATGTAAAATTGACCATTGACTCTACATGGTTCTCATCTGTGGACCATGTTCACATGCAACGTTTTTGGGATACAAAATGTTATCACTGCACGATTCTGCAAATCGTATTTTGACAACGTTTTCTCTGGCGACCAGGCTGCATGGTTGGTATCATGTCAGTATCATGGTTAGTATGATGTCAGTTTGATGTCAGTATCATGTCAGTATCATGTCAGTATCATGTCAGTATCATGGTCAGTATCATGGTCAGTATCATGGTCAGTATCAGGTCATGTTAGTATTAGTATCATGTCAGTATCATGTCAGTATTATGGTCAGTATTATGGTCAGTATCATGGTCAGTATCAGGTCATGTCAGTATCCGTATCATGTCAGTATCATGTCAGTATTATGGTCAGTATCAGGTCAGTATCATGGCAATATGGGTCATAAGATGGCTATGAGTTGGGCAACATGTACACTGTTGCGGTCAAACATTTGACACAACAGGGACAGGTTTCCCTGCCACATAGCTTTTCATTGTTTCTGGTAGTCCTGCATCATGTGATAAACAATGGAATGCTGATACGCGTTCTTACTCCCAACTTGTAATAGGTTGACATGCCAAGTATATATTCACATGTATATAAATGTCTGTACTGTATAGCATGTGGTATTTCAGCACATCTACATCCATAAACATACGTATACAAAAATGAAGATACAAATATATATATCATACACAGTGTGTGTATATTTGACTTAAAAGAGAACACATTTTAGACTATTGGC
>NC_137605.1:21644465-21651965 GCF_963280865.1 Gymnoscopelus braueri
GTCAGGATTTGGCATGTGTGTGTGTGTGTGTGTGTGTGTGTGTGTGTGTGTGTGTGTGTGAGAGAGAGAGAGAGAGAGAGAGAGAGAGAGAGAGAGAGAGAGAGAGAGAGAGAGAGAGAGAGAGAGAGAGAGAGAGAGAGAGAGAGAGAGAGTGAGAGAGAGAGAGAGATATGGAAAATTACTAAACACTTGTTTGCTGCTGTTCTCGATATGTATGCCTTTGCAGAAGTCTAGTCAGTTCTCTGGTATATTTCCTGCCCATATAGTAGAGCATTCCATTCTATTGAGGCTATACTGTGCAGCCAGGGTCAAGATTCTAACAATATAGCCTTATATGGCATTGGGATACATGTTTGTGATGATTTGTGAAAAAAAGATAACGGCAACACTCCTGCGATTTAACCACTTGAACCCTAGCATCCCAATTCTGGAGGGGAGCATTTGCCGGAAATAGCATATATATACAAGCTCACAACTTGCAAGCTTGTTAATCTGCTTTTTCCGATGAAGAGATTTGCTGCATAGGGAAAGAAGAGCAGACCAATTTCAGACCCGACCCCGGTCAACTACAGTAAGCATTAGTTTAACTCATTAAAACCGGGAAAGCATCTCTGTCATTTTTGATTTTAACCATTATCTTATACTTCGGCTATTCAAAAATAGCAGACATACAAGCTCATAGCACGTCACTTTGTGCCGCGCTATGAGCTTGTAAGATCTGCTATTTTTGAAAAATCGTGAAAATTGGTGCAAATCTTAAATTATTATATATTTTTAAAGGACGACTTCACCGCTTTTCAACCTACAAGTCGCGACTTGAAGACTTGTCTACAGTATCTTCATATAATAGGTCCTCACTAATACTCATGATAAAATGGTACCATTCTTTTCTACTCGGTCTGTGTCTCAGAGGAGGGCTGTGGACAGTCCAGAGTCCCGTCTACCAGTGACATCATCAATGGGGAATCCAAGCTAATAGAAACTGCAGGCTTTCTATTCCTGGAAAGTTGCAATGCAATAAAAGAAGCCATTGTTCTCGTGTTAATAAAAATCAAAATAAAAAATGTGAAATCTTGTTGGAAAAAAAATCATTCCTAAACGATGATGTCACTGGTAGACAGGTTTCTGGACTGTCCACAGCCCTCCTATGAGACACAGACCAGAAGTAGAAAAAAATTGTACCATTTTATCATGAGTATTAGTGAGGACCAATTATATGAAGATAGGTTGAAAAGCGGTGAAGTCGTCCTTTAAGGCAAACATTTTTTACTCAAATCTTTGCTTCTGGGGGTCCCTGGAACAAAATATTTTGAGATGGGGTTCCGTGGCCAAATACATATCATTTTGGGGGTCCTTGACCTGAAAAGGTTTGAGCACAACGTATAGCAACATACGTTTTTTTCAGAAAACTGTTAGGATTTAGAAGGCATTTGTAGAATCGGCCTCAGGTCTTTTGGGTTAAGTGTAGAGAGTTTAAGGAGAGACACAGACTCCTCTGAGGTGTATACTGTACATGTGTTCCCAGCCCACATTAAATCAGAGCATAAGAGTGATTTGTGTATTCATTTTTATTGATTAATCTCACCAGTGCTTGTGACAAACATTAGAAGCGTGCAGTGGAACTTCCACAGCAGTGTGTGTGCGTGCGTAGGTATACGTTTGTGCGTGCGTAGGTATACGTGCATGCGTGCGTGCGTGCGTGCGTGCGTGCGTGCGTACGTGCGTTTGTGTATTTACTATGCTGGAGATGGCTTCTTGCACTGACAGCACAGGATGACAAGCTGTCTGGGAGAAAGGTGTTAGTTAGGCCATCAGATGCCTGTCACACACACGCACGCGCACACACACACACACACACACACACACACACACACACACACACACACACACACACACACACACACACACACACACACACACACACACACACACACACACACACACACACAGTTGCTGTTGATCACACACAGTTAGTTTTGTCATAAAACCTAATTGATCAAATCTTCCCTTATCCTCAACACTTTGATGCCACTTAACAAAGCAAACAGAGCATTAAAGCTACATTCTGCAAAATGCTCCGCCTGCCAGGGGAAATGACTATAACAAGCCAGCTCTCCTCGTCCTGTCTATAGCAGTGGATCTCAATCACTTTCATGCAAGGGACCATCAAATTGATACATATTGGGCCGCGGAACCCCATCTGAAAAGGTTTTGTGACAGGGACCCGAATAAGAGAAGATTTGTGTTGTTAATTTTTAATTGTTCGCAAATATTCAAGATGTTTCATAATCTTTCGAAAAATTGATCTTGTGAGCTTGTAAATCTGCTATTTTCGAATAGCCTAAGTATAAAATAGGGTTAGAGTGGTTAAACTGATAATAAGTACCTTGGAACATCCTCAAGGACCCCACTTTGAGAAGCACTGGTTTACAGCACCTGCTCCTGACTCAGATTGCCGTAGACTAGAGGTAAAACAATGGCTCACCCACACATAGGCCCGGGTTTGATACCCGGCGATGTTGACACTGCCCTAGTGACTTCTATTGAAATAAGAATTCCCACTCACCCAACAGACTACGGCAACCATACTTTTATTATCAGTTTTGTTCTCATTTATTTCAACGTGTCTGTATCTATCAAGTATCTGTATCTCTTTGCATGGGTACAGATCAATGTAACATCCAGTGCTGAAGGACAGTTTAAAGTCATCTTCACAAGAGACCACACCTCTTAAGTTAAGCAAAGTTAAGCAAATATTATTGAATGAAAGGCGATGGATGTGGAATGGATGAGGAACCCATGGTAGGGCGAGACTCAGGGTGGGGGTGTAGTCTCGGGAGCTGACGACCATGGTTGCTCTATTCTGGAGCGGTCTGTCAACTACACCCCTGCAGGTGTAGTTGATTAGGTGATAGGACGGGGAGTGGCCGGAATAAGTGATGGGTGGTCTCCATGCACTCCTGAACTGGTGGAAAGTAACTAAGTACTCAAGTACTATACTTAAGTACAATTTTGAGGTACTTTTACTTTACTGGAGTATTTCCAATTTGCAATACTTTTACTTATACTCCACTACATCTCAGAGGCAAATATTGTACTTTTACTCCACTACAATTATTTGAAAACTTTAGTTACTAGTTACTTTGTAGATTTTGATTATTATTACAACACTTCAGCCCTACTTAAACTTTGGCAATTTGAAAATAGCCGATCTACAAGTTCACCACGCATCGCATCGCTTCGCGGCGCGTTGTGAGCTTGTAGATCTGCTATTTTCAAAGGATTTAATACATTTTATTATACATTTGAAAACCTATACTTTTACTTTTGGTACTTTAAGTACATTTTGATGCCAATACTTATGTACTTTTACTCAAGTACATTTTGAATTCCAGACTTTTACTTGCAACAGAGTATTTCTACATTGCAGTATTGGTACTTTTACTTAAGTAAAACATTTTAGTACTTTTTCCAACACTGCCTGGACTTGCGTTGATCATAACTTAATTTGCAGGGCAGCTGACCGTGTAATACATACTGTAACGGCAACATTCCTGGGTTGATTCTGTCCTTTCCAGTCACTCTACTATCCTATTAAAATAAAGCAAAACTTGGTAAACAAAATTTGATTAAAAGAATAATCTGCCATATTACAGTAGTGTGATGCATGTATGAGGGAGGGGCTTAATTGTTTTAAAAGGTCCCGTTGAGATTAAAATCTCTTACAAGAGAGACCTGGCCAAGAAGGACACCAATACAAATATTTACAATACAACATAAAAACTTGCATAAAAAAACTATAATCACTGCTATGAGTGGGAATTAAAATGCATACTGTATGTGTGTGGTTTGTAATAAAACTCCTAGAAGGTTAAGCCCTTTTTGTTTATTTTAAGATGTGACGAAGAAAAAATACTGGTCATGGTCGATAAACAGTTTTTCATCATCCTTACTCCTTCATGTGCTGTCTCATTAAGAAGATGAATCAGAGAGAGAGGAGACAGGGGAACCAAGGGGATATTACTATGTTTTGGGTTGTGACAGGGAGACAGCTTAACAAAGCTTTGCTCATTCCCCTTGGCGTTGACTTTGAGGCCTTGTTACTTTTCCCTACCAACCACCACCTACTGTTTTCCAGATCTATAGTGATAACTAGGTTTTAAGAATAAGTTGTTATAACAAATATTAAAGATGTTTTCAGCAAATCTGACAGGATTTGACAATATGCTTTAGAAAGGAGGTGGGGATGGCCAGCACTTGCATTGAAACCTTTTAAACAACACATTATTTTCAGGATTTGTGACTATCCACAATATTGCAGAATTTGTAATTTTAAAATGAACGTCCTGCTCTTTACAACCAATAATAATAATAAGCATAATGCGTCCATCTCTCGTAATTAGTAGGAATAGAAGAGATTCTATATCAAAGTCTACATTTCTGGCTCTTTGTGGTAGTTTCATCTAATTGCTGAGAAACAAAAGTATTGCTGATATGGCCCAGCCACACACACACAAACACACACGTACCACTATGTAGGCGATGTGTGACGTGTCAAGCGGCTGACCAATTTGCCAGTATATTTAAGCTCACCTCATTCTTGTTCTTCCTTTTTTCGCAGTGTCACTGACTGAACTGTTTATTATTCTTACTTTATTTTTAATGTCAGGTTTGGTCCTGTAGGGGCCTCCGGAAGTGTGTACGGTTTGCCCTGCACATGTGACAAGTACTCATTGATCATCTATCACCTAATGTCACTTTGGAACCAATTAGCTAATTTGAGAGTGCAGTTAAATATGGACTAGAGGGAAGTGCAGTTAAAGATGGACTACGCCCAAAGTGGGGGAAGTGGTGAGAGAGGAAAGGATGCTCACCTAACATTTACAGGAAGAGAAATTAGAAGGAAACTGTGGTGTGAGAAAGAAATGGAATTAAACCTCTTTTATTGACCCACTAAGAAATATAAACCAAATTGCAAAGATAATTTACAATAATGAGACAGAAAAGTAGACAGAGATGATACAGTTATCAAGAAGATGGACAAAAAGACAATGGAGACAAATGGGCAAAATGAGACAGATGGAGACAAAGACAAATGGTGAGAAATGTTCAAGGTTATCTTTATTACCCCAAAGGGACAATTTATAGTAGGCCTACCTAGCCAGCAGTAACCACATAACCACCAGAAAATAGACAATAATACAGTACAATCACATACTCAACACTTTCATGAAGGTCTTGTCAACATTAAAACTTCAAAGCTCACGATAAATGTGCATTTGTTGATGGGCTTTTCCACGTACAGCATACATATGTAGCTTGAAGGTCAGCTTGTCCATTACAGTGCATTATTAAAAGGTATTTCATATATAAAGGTATTTCCATTGCTGCAAAACCTCAATAGCCTGTTCATTAATCATCAGGAGAGATGATGCACCATAGGATTATTCCTCAAATCTATTACAAGCTCCTTAATTTTGGACACATTGATATCCAAGGATGATTTGCACCAGTTCTTGAACTCTGACAGTACAGGGCCATGAAGGTCATCACTATTGAGAAGATACACGGTGACAGAATTGTCAGGGGAATTGATGATATGATGCCTCACATACTTTGGCACCCGTTTTACCCACCAAACTTTTTTTTAACAGCCCACAAATAATGTATACTGTACAGATATTTTTTTGAATAAAATAGTGGTCAAAATAAATTAACCACCAAAATAAATTAAACACAAAATTTGTTTTCAAACGAAAGCAGCACTTGCGTCTGAAGAGGTGAGTTTTCAGACTGCGGTGGAAAATTGGAAGTGGGGGTAGTAGGAGCATTGGCCCATGTAGGGCAGAAAGACATGTGACAGACAGACAGACAGACAGACAGACAGACAGACAGACAGACAGACAGACAGACAGACAGACAGACAGACAGACAGACAGACAGACAGACAGACAGACAGACACACAGACAGACAGACAGAGCCACGCTACTGTATATTTCTCTCTCTCTTTGAATAAAACAAATTACAGTAGATATATAATCTTTGTTCGCTTATGAATTGTTTTTTCCAGTTCACACATACACATTTGTAGGGGCAAATTTACTTTATTTCCTCTATCCTGAAATCCAAGAGTTGCTCTCTCATCGCATCGTGCTGGAAAAGGGGCGAAAATGTGTCTACCTAGGTGTTCTGTTTCCCTCACTGCCGATGGGAACTGGAGCCAATAAATACAGTAATTTGTCCCGGGAGTGAATGCTGATTGTAACCTTTCCTTAAGAGGCTTAAGTGGGAAGGGGTGGATCATGTCCTGAAGATAAGGGGTGACCTGCCCTTGTTTGCCTTGTAGGTCATAACCAGTGTTTTAAATTGGATATGGGCAGCAACCGAAAGCCAGTGAAGGGAGCGCAGAAGGACATTTGAAAACGTCTGCGATGTAGATGAGGGTTGATTCATGGGCATACCACAGCATTGTGAATCAGTTGAAAGGAGTTGAGAGTGAGCATGCGGGCAGACCAGCAAGGAGAGAGTTGCAGTAGTCAAGCCTGGAGATTACTGAGCCTTGAATAAGGAGATGGGTGGAGTCCTTTGTGAGGAAGGGTCTGATCCTACGGATGTTGTACAAACCTACAGGATTGAGTGAACGCTGCAATGTGTGCCTTGAAGCCTTGAGGTTGAAGGCATAGCTGACTGTCCACGCCTAGCTTCTTGTTATTTGATTCAGGAGCCACCACAGTGCTGTAGACGGAAATGGAAAGATCCTGCAGAGGCCAGGACTCAGTCTTGTCCATGTTAAGTTTGAGGTGTGGGAAGACATCCACTGTGAGATGCGGAAGCCAGGCATGCAGCGATGCACTCGTCAACATGTGTGGCAGAGGGAGGGAAGGAGATAAACGGAACACAGCAACAAGTTCATTGACCATGCCTGATGTCTTGTTACAAATCGTACTTGCACTGAGCCATCAATCCTGATATTTTATTGCAAAGCTGCAAGTGCTATGAGCCACCAAGGCTGATATTTTGTTTAGAGCTGAACCATCTTTGCCGATATTGTGTTGCAGAAAAAAACAGTCACCTTCCCAAGTGTCGGTTAGCTTCCAAAACGTACACGCCACATGAAACATGTACCCACAATTGGCACTTGGCTGGTGTTAATTTAGGACCCTGATGTACAGGACAAAATAACAGAGGAGACAGGATGCACCCCTGCAGTGATGGAGGAAAAAAGGACATAGATAAAATTCCATTGACCTTCACCCATCAGCCAACATACTGCATCAGGCCATGTTGTGGGTGCTGCTAGCTAACCTATCCTATACAATTAGATACAGATGAGAAATTGATTAAACAAAAACTGGGCTGCACAAAATGTCTTTGCACCTTCTAGTTGTGCCAGAATGAAGCTCAGTAGGGTGCCTGTCGAATCCTGAACACCTCATGCCTCACCTGTAAGCAAATTGGAACGGGTCCAAATTTGCCTGAACAGTGCCGGGAGAGATAGG
>NC_137605.1:21654465-21659465 GCF_963280865.1 Gymnoscopelus braueri
TAGTTCTGCACAACTGGATATCCATTTATACCCATATATGGACATATCAGTCGATCGGCGGTTCTGGACAATCGCATATCCCAAGCCCCCAGAGCCACGGTAGAACAGTGAAGCGGTCGTTGCCTGGTGGTCAAATCTGGGATAGCAACACTTCCGCATTTAAAATTCCACTGCGCATATGCTTCTACTGTTTGAAACCCTAGTGCGCCTGCTCGGTGCTCAAGACTTCCGCATTTGGCCACCCAAATTTGGTGCCCAATACCCTCTAGATATATTATAACTCCCTCGAGTCCTTGCCGATGCACATGCCGAGTTTGAAGTTGGTCAGTTCCATATATGCAAATGACCATATATGGGCATAGCGGTCGGATCTGTGGCTCTGGACAACTGGATCTCCATATATGCATATACGCATACCTCTGCCTTCCTACTTAAATAATTTGCCAACTACAGTATACCTTTTTTCTTCTATTTTCCTGTTCAGCGAAGACATCAATAAAGCATTTAGTGTTCTAAATAAAGATGTTAATCTAGAACATTGTACAAAACAATGCTCTCTTAGTGAGCATTGAGCAGGTCACCACCTGAGACTGTAGGATTTAACACAGATACAAAAGCTTTCACTGCCACAGTTGTAAAACACTCCATTGTAAACCACCAGTGCTTTTGGTAAACGGTGGTTTGTGTGCTCAATACAGGTTTTACTTCAGACTGGACTTTTAAATGAGCTCTCCATGGTTTGTCTGCTCTATTTAACAACTTGAACCGTAGCGTCCCGATTCTGGGCATGATGTCATAAAAGGGGAACATCTGGTTGAAATACATCTACATTTAGATGTAGATTTAGATTCTAGGGGGGCCTAGAATAGACCCAAGGAGGACTCAGGAGTCTCTGGTCATTGAAATATAATTGGTTACGGCCTTGACACCCCCCCCAGTAGAGTGTTTTTCCTCTCACAGAGTCAGTAGCATCCAAACATCTGTTTGCTGCCAGCAGGGACCCATAGGATTCACATTCATTAAGTTGTGGCCTATTACACAACCTGGGGAATAAGCCTGTATCATCAGGTGTTTGTTGTTCATTAGCCACATGAGTGTCTGTATTCTGGGGGAAAATAGTCTGCAAAAATAGCAGATCTACAAGCCCACATGACACAACGAGACGCGTTGTGAGCTTGTAGGCCGGCTATTTTCGACAAAGGTATTTGGTGTGTTAGGGAAAACTGATATTTCATGTAATATTGCTACTGTGTGTGACTTCGCAGGCCTGGAAACAGGCTGAGTGATGTGATTTCAACTTCTTTAATGTTGAGCAATTAAAGTGCTCCAGTGAAGAAATAGTCAGATTTATCTATCTTGGTCAAAGGGGGTCATGTGGGAGAACAGAATGCTAGGTCAGAGTGGTCCATTCTTGGCCCAATCTGGGGCAAACCGGGCAGTGGGACAGAACATCCTCTGGCTAGAACCAATATGATGTTTGTTAATAATGACAAACTATGTTCTATCTAGAAGAAAGGTGGGGTAACTAATGTGGATAAAAGATACTGTTCATTAGACTTAACTTTTAGCTAATCATATGTCCATGGATCACTTCTGTGTGAAATAAACAGCAACTCAATACAGCTCGTCTGTCGTTCTTGACTTCTTCATTCTTCAAGAGTATCTACAAAAGGTGTAAAGGGGAAAAAAAGGAGGGGACTAGTAGACCCCAGAGATACTCCGGTCAACAAAGTATATTTAAGTGGTTAATCCACTCTGATAACAATGCTCTGTCCTGGTCTATCAACGGCTTCCTGAATTTCTCCAGCATCCGTCCAACCAATCGAACACATCAGTCTTCCAATCTTCTTGCAATGGCAACAGCATTATCCATGTGAGTCCCAGCCAGCTCTAGCAAGTGTTAGACTGTAGCAGTTATCCCCTTATTTATTAAAGTCCCAGACTTCATGGCTACCTCTTCCAAGGAAGTGCCTAAGCAAGAGAGAGAGAGACAGAGAGAGACAGAGAGAGACAGAGAGAGAGAGAGAGAGAGAGAGAGAGAGAGATATAGAGAGAGAGAGAGATACAGTAGATATGTGCAAACATTAGTACTTGTGAGCATGCATGCACCTTTGTGTGCTTCTTGGTATGAATTTGTATGTGTGCACGACATTCGTTAGTGTGTACGTGCCTGTGTGTGCCCGTGTGTGTGCCCGTGTGTGTGCCCGTGTGTGTGCGTGCGTGCGTGCGTGCGTGCGTGCGTGCGTGCGTGCGTGCGTGCGTGCGTGCGTGCGTGCGTGCGTGCGTGCGTGCGTGCGTGCGTGCGGCGCGCACACGCACACGCATAGGTTGTGTATGAGAACGGGAAGTGAAGATAATTTAATTAGTGGAAGCAGATAGAGAGAGGGTTAGCAGGGTTAATATCCTGGCCTGCTCCTCTCTGGACTCAGTAATTGCTTTAAGCACATTAGGAACTCTATTGACTGCGATGGCCTTTTAAGACGTTACGTATCTGCCGCTTAGCGTCAGCCGACTGACTCCCACTGTCTCCTGTCTCCTGTCTCCTTCCAACTCTCTCTCTCTCTCTCTCTCTCTCTCTCTCTCTCTCTCTCTCTCTCTCTCTCTCTCTCTCTCTCTCTCTCTTCTTCCCACTCCTCTATTTCTCTCTCTTTCTTTTTCCTTCTGTCGTCCCACCACTTATCTATCATTCTGTCCTCTCTTCCTCTTCCCACCAGCGTTCATTTTGACATCAAATTTTGATTTAGCTGTCAAAGTCATAGTTATAGTTTTTTGTATAAAATTATATTTAGTTTTTGTCATATTTTAGTCACCTGAAATGTGTTAGTTTTACTCTAGTATTAGTTGACTAAATCTACATTTGATTTAGTTGACTAAAATTGATTTTTGTGGGCCATGATGGCGTCCTAATGGTTGATTTATACTTGCTCGCACTGTTGTGAGATTGAGATTGGCTATTTCCTGAGCACGACACCCGAGCGTAACCTATCATAAAATGATTCGTCTTACTGGATCTCTTCTCCACTAGTCCCCCGAACATTTTAGTCTGATTTTTATTGTTGACGAAATTGTCAGTAGCCTATATTTAGTCATAGTTTTAGTCATCATAGCTTAGTTCTTATTTAGGTTTTGTTTAGTTTTTGTCAGTGAAAAAAGGTAGTTGACAAACATTTTTCGTCATAGTTTTCTGCTTCCCACCTTTCTTTCCATCGTTCTTTTCTGTCTGTCTCTCCCATATGTCTGACACAGGCTTAACTAAACACCTCTCTCTCTCTCTCTCTCTCTCTCTCTCTCTCTCTCTCTCGTTCTGTAAATATGAGATATGTATAGCATCATCATCCCGTCGAGGCCAGCTTGATGAGGCCTGATTGGCAGGTGATTAACTCCTCTTAACCCCGCAGAATAACTGCCGCCGTCCTCTGTGGCGGAGGAACAGCCGGAGCTAATGACAGGACGTCATATAAGATAATGGCTCCTTCCACTGTCAAAATCCAGGAAGCGGCTTGGTGGAACAGCTGCACAGAGAGAGAGAGAGAGAGAGAGAGAGAGAGAGAGAGAGAGAGAGAGAGAGAGAGAGAGAGAGAGAGAGAGAGAGAGAGAGAGAGATGTATAATAGAAAGAGTGTGACGTCACACCATTGAAAGTAATTGCTGAAAACCTCTCAAGATGGCGCCACCTGTCCATTGAACTCAATGGACGGGGGAGGGGCGGTCGCTCATTCTAAATAGAATGTGAGATAGTGTGAGAGAGCTAGAGACCGTGATAGAGGGTTTATGTGTGTGTGTATGCGTGTGCGTGTGCGTGTGCGTGTGCGTGTGCGTGTGCGCTCGTGTGTGTGCGTGTGCGTGTGTGTGTGCGTCACTCACATTCCACAGTCGGCAGTCTGCAACAACAGCAATGACAAACAACAAGTTGTTAGTACACTTTCTCCGTAACACTGACATGGCCGTGGACTATAGGCGTACACACTCTACACCACTTGAGATGGACAGAAACTGACTACTGTACGGGAAGTGCTGAATATTGATAACAAAGTTTTAAACTAGCAGCTGGGCTGGGCAACTAGATGGCCTATTTCTTTCCTAAAATGCATAGGTCGTTTACAAACAAGCTCCCAGGGACGAGCGTTGAGTGTTTATGTCTCCTCCTGCCAGGCAGAGCTGTGCTGCCTTGAGCCACTCAGAGCAGCAGAGCTTCTCGCTGGATCACAACTTATTTACAAGGCTGTCACTCACATACCGTGGACATGCCCTTTTCGCGATACAATGAACGGAGCAATAGAAATCGCTGTCACTGCTGGTGTGACTTCAGCGTAAGAGCCTACGCTAAACAGCAGTATTATATAAAGTGAGTCTGTCCCTGTGTAACTACAATATAACAGAGATACTATATGAACTATAATAGTATTGCTCAATGGACATGGCTGTGGGTGTGTGCGACAATGATTGACAATCTTTGATTAAGGGAATAAGCTATTTTAATTCCGGTGTACAGTGCTCTGAAGTGCCTTCTGGAGGGCCACCACATGTTCAAAGATGTGGTGGCCAGGATGCGAGGGGTCAGCAATGATCTTCCCTGCCCGCTTCCTGGCTCTGGTGGTGAAGAGACCTTGGAGTGAAGGCAGGTTTGTCCTTTAATAGTCCTTTCTGCAGACTTGATGATGCACTGCAGCCGGTGTGTGTCCTGGTCAGTGGCAGTGCCAAACCCACAATGTTATGGAGGTACTAGTAGAGAGGACAGACTCAATCACAGCCGAATAAATCTCACCTCTGCACGCGGACTTGTTGCCATCTCATATAAGACCAATGACGATTGTGTCATCTGCAAAATGTCAGGAGTTTTAAAGGCAACTCCGCACCAAACAGACTCGTCCAGACTATTGCAGACTACTCCAGACTGCAACAGACTGGTATTCGGTTGGCAAAAGTTACCATTTAAGTCTGTCAGCCGACTGGCCATTCATGTGCTAATTTGACTTTTAGCGTGCCAGCGTTGCCAGGTCT
>NC_137605.1:21664465-21814465 GCF_963280865.1 Gymnoscopelus braueri
AAAAGACACTAGTGTCATGACAAGAAAGAGACACCGGTGTCTACATATTGACAAGAAAGAAACAGAGGAGAAAGTGGTACAGTCAGCTGGGGCATTAAGGCCACTGTGGCCTCAAGGCATGCCATTTGTTTGAGGGGCACAAGGCCAAACTCAGGGGCAATGACAGCCATGGCCCTCGTGGCCTCCCTGAAATTCTTGCCCTGATTGTTACAATAGATAAATAATCTACCAAACACAAATTTCCAAACTTTTCGTGCTATTTTCATTGTTCATAGTCAGTATAGTCAATACCATATCAATACAGGTTTCAATTTGCTCTAATTAACCTTAAGCTTGTTTTGAACTACAACAAAACAAAAAGCATGGTATTTACAAGGTCTCGAAACACAAATCCCTCTACAGGTATTTACACTCTAAAAGGAGAACAAATTGATCTGGTCACATCTTACACATACGTATCTGGGCATTTGGCTAGATGCCAAGTTCAGACACGCATCAGATATACCAGTCCACATAGGAACAGTGAACAAGGAAATACTACTTTCATTTATTATGCTCCACACAAATGGAACAATCTTGAGGACTCTCTGAAACTGGCTCGATTGGTCTCAAATAGAAACATTTAGGGTGCTTCTTGAGGACACATACTTACTACACCTGTTTCATGTAACACTATATTTATTTTCATGCTGTATGTGACATTGTAATGTGGTACATGTATTGCATTTTATATGCTGTGAGCTTCCTTGAATAAATAAAGGGAAAAGGAAGAAAGAAAGTACCCTACCATAGAATAAATGTGGCACTAATGACTCTTTCTCTTACAGTTTTTTAATGGCTTTAACCCTGGACGGCAATGGCTTTTAACCCTGGACCCCCCCCCAACCCTTTCGGTCAGAATCAGATTCAGAATCAGGTTTATTGTCACATCACAGGTTTACTAGGTAAAAAAGTGGGTGAAATTCGCTTTCGTACATCGTTCCCATCGCAACGTTATTTCCATAGAAAGAAGAGGGGGAGGAAGAAGAGGGGGGGGGGGGACAAGTGGGAAGGGAGATCAAACAAGAGAACAACAAAAACTCGCAATTCTTTATTTGTACTTGTTGCCTACAGTAATTGTATAGATGCTATTTATCCAGATGTATGTTATTTCGACAGATTCTACATGTGATATGTACATGCTATCCGTTATAGGCCTACTGTAGCACTCTAATTCCTTAACCGGTTGGTTGGCAAACTCTTATTCCAAACTGCTATGCTTAAATTGTAAACATTGTAAGTTGAGATGGCTAAGTCAACAGCAAAGAGAATACTAGACGCGTCGCAATTCAGGGCAATTGCAAAGTGTGGTTGCGCCGACGCCGGTTGTGGGCTGCGGCCGCCGGGACTCGAGGAATACGCTGGGAGGAATACCGTCGGAGGCTGCGCCAATTACATTGTCACGTCTCTCATGAGATCACTTGCGTTTCATTTTGAAAGGATCGATCCACCTCGAAATAATGTTTTTGCATCAAACGGTTACATTTTGCGCATTTGTGGCGCCCCCTATGGATCAAAATGGAAATGCTTTTGGGGATCCGTTGAGTAAACCATCCTTGACATGTGATTCAAATTTGGGATTGACTGGAGGTTTTGTTTGTGATTTTTGGCCTTTTTTGTAAAACGGGCCCCTCCCACTAACTTTGGAAGCCATTTAAGGACGAACCGTAAGGACTATCAAAATTCTGCATGGGTCCAGAGATCATGTGCACCGATTTTTGTGTAATTTGGACAAAATATGTGAGAGGAGGAGCAAAAAGTGTGTTTTGAAGAAAATTCAAAATGGCGGAAAATCTATCCTGACACAAATGGGCGTGGCCTATATGGGGGGTTGCGTCATGACCCAAGGAATCCAGGGGTAAAGATTTTTTTATTATACGACCTACGGTTCAAGAGTTATAGGCCAGAACGTAAAGTGGGCTGTTATAGCGCCACCATGTGGCCGACTGGTGTAATTATTTTGTAAATAATTTTGCAATAAACAATTAACTTCCCCTCCAAGTCTTGTAACTGTAGCCCTTACGGTTTCCGAGAAAAAAATACTTTAATGGGAGATTTTGCAATTCCCATTAAAGTGGATGGGGAAATTTAATGCACTAATAAATCAATATCAAAAAATCTATCCAGACCCAAATGGGCGTGGCCTATATGGGGAGTTGCGTCATGACCCAAGGAATCCAGGGGTAAAGATTTCTTTATTCTACGACCTACGGTTCAAGAGTTATAGGCCAAAACGTAAAGTGGGCTTTTATAGCGCCACCATGAGGCTGACTGGTGTAATTATTTTACTAATAATTTGGCAATAAACTATGAACCTCCCCTCCACGTTTTTTAACTCTAGCCTTTACGGTTTCTGAGAAAAAAATACTTGAATTTGAGTTTTTTCATTTTCCCATTAAAGTGGGTGGGGACATTTAATGCACTAATAAATCAATATCAATTAAACTATGTAACCAATCTCTTAGCAAAGTACAAGCAGTCTGGTCCCGGTGAAGCCGGTCATTTTGACATATGGCACAAAATTTGGGGAAAAAAACTGTGGGAGAAATAGCGCGCGAGAAAAAGTTTATCTAGAAAGTGAAATAATAGAAAGTGAAATAATAAAGTCGGTAGAGTACTATAGTCTGGTTGCCCATTCGGGCAACCACACTAATTAGCTCAGCAGCTACAGTATGTACTCTCTTTTTCTCTCTCCACTCTCGTCTTTTTATGTGCCAATTTCTCCTTTAACCACAAAGCATCCGGCGTCCGTATTATGGGCATGTCATAAGGTCAAAATACCAGATCTACAAGCTCACAACAGTTGGCACTGTGACACGTTGTGGGCTTGTAGATCTGCTATTTTCAACAAAGAGGTTTGTTGTAGAGGGGGGGGGAGTTGGGGCCCCAGAGTGGTGTACCAGCCATAGAGTTAACTCAAGGGTACCAGCGCGACCAAACAAGCTTTAGTACAATGGCGGCCAAAGTGGGCGGAGTTAACGGAGTGACGTAACCTGTGACGTACCTATGCCCGTTCTCCATAGACCCCTGGGGGATCCCTATGGGATTTAAGTGGTTTCGTGTGTTACAACCACAGTTCGGCCATCATCCCAACTAAAGTGACTAAGCAGTACAACTGTGCCCTAGCCAACAAATCACACAGTATGAGGGAATCTCGGGCCCATATAAGGACATGTCTCACAGAGATGATGTCATCAGAACCACATGTTGCTTAGGGGGCCGGGGCTCCCCTTTCAGTTACAAGAATGTGTAGACTAGAGTGAGAGAGAAAAGGGGTGTGTACTCTCATCTGCTCCACAAAGATAGACAGTTACTGTTTGTCTGAGTCTGTATGTGTGTGTGTGTGTGTGTGTGTGTGTGTGTGTGTGTGTGTGTGTGTAGGGGGGAGAAGGGGGAGGAGGAACAATACAGAGAACAGGAAAATACAGGAAGAGTTAAGAGAGTAGTGAAAAGTGGAAGAGAGGTTAGCACTAGCAGAGCTAAATGGGAAGGTTGCGGCAGCGTGTTAAACGCTGAGGAGGAGATTATTACCATCAGCAGCTGTTCCACAGCGTCAGCCATTAGAGAGACGTTCAAAATAACAGGCCGTAGAGAGGGAGAGAAAGAAAGAGAAAGGACAAGACAGCAGGACACTGTGTGTGTGTGTGTGTGTGTGTGTGAGTGAGTGTGTGTGTGTGTGTGAGTGTGTGTGTGAGAGAGAGAGAGAGAGAGAGAGAGAGAGAGAGAGAGAGAGAGAGAGAGAGAGAGAGAGCGAGCTGAGACAGCAGCATGGGAAAGTCAGGTAAGTGGAAACTGTTCTGCCACGACTAACTCTGATTGCATTCATTTGGCCTCAGCAAGAACTTTGCCCCTAGAAACTGTGTGCGCGTGTGAGCTCAGCTCTTTTTGGCTGTAAGGAACGGAAGGTGTACACTTAACGTTACAAAGTGTTGATGTAATTTCCTTCCCTGTTGTTTCTTGTAACAGTGTTGTCATTCATCATGACACCACATTCCTATCATCACTCATACTCTCAGTGAAGTGAAACTCGTAATAAAACTAAACTTGTACTTATCAACTACTATGGGACTCAGTTAAACAGCATTTTCCCATTCATCATAAAGACAGTGGGAGCAGAAGTATGAGATAGTTGCAGCCCTACACTCAGGTGTTCAGTTACTCTGGCTGAATACGCCTCTTTTCAGGGCTGTGTGGGCATGCACAAACTAGGTTAAAGGTTTAATGACATTCACTTTAACACCACATTCAAAGTCTTTGTCCTGGTCCTTCAAAAGTGTACAAAAAGTGAAAATTCCATTCCAGTGATCCATGGCAGGTGTTTTTCTCTCACATTTCTAAAGCCTTTTCAACTGCAATGAAAAAAGAAATCTTTGCCTGCGGGTGTCGCTGGTGAGGGATTTTGCCTGTCAATCATCTCCTCTGCTCCGCCCCCCCCAAAGGAAAGGATAGGGGAGGGGAGGGGCGAGGAGGAGAGTGGGCGGGATTAATCGACTGTGACCTCACTGTCGAAGGGCCAAGCTCAGATTACTTTTCAGCCTAATTATTCAGAAAACCCCAGACCACAGAAAATCCACTGAATGTTCTAAGTTCAGGTTTTTTGGGTGTAATTGAAGTCATAAAACCCCAAATAAAACATTGAAAATAAAAAAAGTGAAAATGAATGTCATGATACCTTTAAGGTTTGATTGACTCACCACACAATCCTGTTAGTTTTGTTGCATCTCTAAAAGAAGGGCAGGCCGATTTATATTGTTATTATGCTAATTAGCCCATACAGTACATCAGTGGGATCCAGAGGGGCTGATATTTTTCTACAGCGAGATTCTACCAAGCCCCGCCCTGCCTGCCTTGCGATTGGCTGAATGCAAAAAAAAACAGAAAACAAGGACTCCGCCTCCAGAGGGGACGGTGGGGGCGTTGTCACATTCTAATACAGCCCAAAACCCTAATTTTATAAATGGTCTGTTGGCGTGCCTTGCTGAGCATTGGACTGCCGACTCCAACCCCCCGTGATTGAATCCCGCGGCGCTGTTGGCACTCTTTTTCCGACAACCGCAGACTATTTTTCTTTTTGCCGATAAAGTATAGTTTTGGACCGCGTCGGGGGCGTGCCATCTCAAGCCAACTTGAGCCACGAGAGGCACCACCGAGCGAGCAAGTTGCCATGCCGAACGTTGCGAAGTTCGCTTAAGCCGACTCAGTGCCGTCGGAGTTATGTACCGATAGGCACAGAATCGTAAATCATGTTTTGGGGTGAGAGTTTGCCCCAACTGCCACTCAAAGTGACTACTGGCCAATCACAGCGCGTCTTTTCCAGGTCTTGGCAGAATTTCGCTGCATTTCACTATCACGCGATCCAGGGACCCTCAGGGTTTCGATAACAGGCTGTACAGGTCTGTAACTACAAATGGACCCTTACGCCCAATTTGGTTGCGGAATCCTTGAAATTGGAAAGTTTGAGAACCACTGCAGACTGTAGATTTGGGTGACATCATAAAATGTGAGCATAGCTCCTCAGTCCACCCAGCTTCAACCTGACTAGAGGTGTAAATAGCCAGAGTAACTGAATACAGCTGTACTGGATGACTGTTCAGGGCCCAATAAAGAAACGACATTAAAATGATGAATATGTGGAACAATGCAGTCCATGCCACACTGTCAGTAAAAATCACTGCATATTTCTGGGTCCAGAGCCATAGGAAACTGTGTGTGTGTGTGTGTGTGTGTGTGTGTGTGTGTGTGTGTGTGTGTGTGTGTGTGTGTGTGTGTGTGTGTGTGTGTGTGTGTGTGTGTGTGTGTGTGTGTGTGTGTGTGTGTGTGTGTGTGTGTGTGTCTCAATCATTCTATTGTAAGTGCTCCAGAAAGTGGCCATGAGACATATGAATAGACCTGTGAGTGATAGGCACCAGTTTGTGGTTCTTGTGTATGCATGCCTGTGTATTGGTGCCACAGACAGAGTGTGTGTGTGTGTGTCATCATCACACATCATCATCTGTCAGTCTGTCTTTTTCTCCATCTTATCTCTAACTCTGTCTTATGGTCTCTCTCTCCCTTTTTCTGTCTCTAATGCATGGAAGGAATGAGTCCAGTAAAATGGGGAGCTGGTCATATTTTTACGCATGTAATGACTCAGAGAAATGAATCATACAGCTTGTATATGACAACAGTCAACATGGTTATTGAGGATCAGGGAAATGGATACATTCTGGATAGATGGATAGATAGGAACCGGATAGATATTGTTTCACGTTACTTTAAGAAGTGAGTCTCTCTGGCTCAACCTCTCCCTGATTACAAAGTCAACACAGCTGGGTAGCCAGTTCAGCATGATGGCCAGTTTCTACAGACAGGTTTCCGCGCGACAGAGCAGAGCAGAATGCGCAATCTGCGCATGCCCGGGGTAGAACGAACCCGGAAGTGCCCTTCACTCTGTTGTTGGTTTGGGAGTTAGATAGGCATAATGCTGCTATTGTATACAAATAAAAGACGAACAGATCCAACTTCCGACAAATCAATTTTTTATTGAGTAAACAAGATATTACAAACTGCATAATTTAATCTTTCATTAAACCCGGTGAAGACCATTTATTTTATGAATGTAGATTTGACCAGAGCTGCTGCGGGTAATAGCGCCCTCTATAGGCTCACCCCTCCACTGTGCGCGCATATCCTCTCATGTTTACAAACAGGAAACCCGTCTATGGCCAGGCTGTGTCCACCAAGCCCCCAGAGTTGCTGAGAAACATTGAAGCTGCCACCCAGTGGCCAAAGCTGGAACTGCAGGCAGGGAGAAATACATGCACGCGCAAAACATACTGAGAGATATTTATATTTATACATATAAATATGTAAACATATTATACATACATACATATGCATTTACATATAAATATGCATCTCGAGTGTATTTAATAAATATCTCGCGTTCAATCCTTGACACACGGGCTGCCGTAGAACGCAAAAAGGACACTAGTGCGCATGCTCATAACTCTACGTGTGGTCAAAATCGAACCAATAATTCTACTTCCGGCAGGTTTCCGGGGTGCTTCAAAACGCCACTGAGCACATTCATTGAAATGATAGCTGGGGGCGGGGCAATCCGCCCTCTAGTTATATTATACCTCTATGGTGTCCACCCAGTCTGTACATTGTCTATGTCAGTGGTTCTCAACTTTTTCTCGATCAGGGTCCACTTGAACATTTTGAAAGCGTCCGCGGCCCACCCATCTGACCACTTCACCTTAAGTGGTCAGATGGGTGGGCCACGTGCATTTTCAGAGCAGAGTTTATTTAAATGACCAATCAATCGATTGTGTATCCGGCTTGGATCAATGAAACTAACGTAGTATACTATGAAAATGAAATCATATTTTTCAAAGTTTTAAAGAAAAATACCATGATTTTTTTTTTACATTCATTTTTTAATGTTATATTATCAAAACATTTAGCTTAATGGCAATTATTTTAGGGCCCACTTGCAATATCCTCACGGCCCACCATAGGTCCCGGCCCAGAGGTTGAGAATAATCGGTCTATGTTTTGTTTTTTTACCAGCCACAGCGGTCAGCTATTCTGCCACTGTGTTTCGTTCCCATATTTCATAATACCGGTAATATTATTTACCAGATTGCCAGATTGATTGCTGTCTGTCTGTCCTGAATGTTGGTGCTGTCTCTGTGAACTACAATAAGTATTTTCTTTTTCACAAAGACTTCCAGCAGATGTTATTCTCATTTTGGGAAATCTTGGATGGTTAATGGACCATCTCTCTCTCTCTCTCTCTCTCTCTCTCTCTCTCTCTCTCTCTCTCTCTCTCTCTCTCTCTCTCTCTCTCTCTCTCTCTCTCTCTCTCTCTCTCTCTCTCTCTCTCTCTCTCTCTCTCTCTCTCTCTCTCTCTCTCTCTCTCTCTCTCTCTCTCTCTCTCTCTCTCTCTCTCAGCATCAAAGCAGTTCTCTGATGAGTTGTTGCAGGCTCATAATGACTACAGGAAGAAACATCAGGCTCCTCCGCTCAAAATGAGCCGTAAGCTGAGCAGAGAGGCTGCACGGTGGGCACACACACACACGCACACACACACACACACACACACACACACACACACACACACACACACACACACACACACACACACACACACACACACACACACACACACACACACACACACAACAGGGAAAATTACCAGCTCAGTTAACAATCATTTCACATAATGTTGAGTGTCCAATCGCTCAGGACAACAGTCATAGTTTAAAAGCTCAAGTCGCCAAACGCATTAACTGCTAAACACACAAGTGGGCTCATCTGTCCTGTCATAAACATTACACGGTAATGTGTCTGTTGCTGCCAATTAAGGAGTCATTATCGTTCCACTCTGAACTTGATGAATTGATAGACTGTGTTTCACACCTCATATACTAACCATCGTTGCTAAACAAACTCACTGAGCTTATTGGCTCAGAACGCCATTCACCCAAATGAGTGAGTCCAGAGACACAGAGCTGTTGACAGTGAGCAGAGCAGCAGCTGCAGTTTTGTGAATGGGGAACACTGACTGTTTACTGTAAAGTGTTTACATTGGCTGTTCTGGAAGAGAAAATAGAGCTGTGTTTTCACTACAGTGCCAGACTTTTAAGTTAGTCCACACCTGATAAGCCATGCCAGTGTTTACTTGAGCACATACATGGTAAAATCCTCAGTGCTCAATGTTAATTTAACTCTTTGAGTGTGTACAAATAGACCTGTAAGGGTCCAATTGTACATTACATTAACACTCAGGATTTTACGGTGTAATAATAATAATACATCAAATTTATATAGCATTTTTCTTGGTACTCGCTTTTGCTTTACTACGTTATGTTGTGTTGGGGACACAGAATTTCAATTGAACCTTCAAAGAAGCTATTGATTGTTTAATTAATCAATCAATCAATCAATCAAAATATCAGGTAATTCATATCCTTGATATTTAAGTCATTAAACCATCTAACTATGTTAACATTTTTGCATACAAGTCCTTCTGCTAATAACTCCAATAATACACAATCATGAACACTAGTCTTTTAAAATATCATCTAATTTTAAAATGAGCTTTGCCATTAGAAACACACACTTCAGCATCTTTCACAGACCCTAAAGAGCATGAGTGCACTCAAGCGTGTAAGTAAGACATTATTACAAAGACGTGGATAGCTGTTTCTGCTGCCTCTGTTGAGCAGAGGATACAAAGGCTCAGGGATTCCTCCCTATCAATTCTAATGCACGAGTTTGGGGTATTTGTGAGGTACATACAGTAGGTACAAATGTGTGCATGTACGAGGTCTGTAGGTACTGTACCTGCATGTACCTACTATGTGTCTTTCTGTTGTCTGTCTTAAGCCTAATTTGTAGTCGTACGATGCTGTCGCATGCCGTAAATACTCGATCTACAAGCTTACTACGTGTCACGTTGCGACCCGAACTAAGAGCTTATCGATCTGCTATTTTTGGCATAAAACAGTGTTGTGCGACAGCATCAGGCTTCATAGGTTTCTCACTTTTGTCAGTTAATACAATTTACCAGAACCAACAAACAATATCAGAAATGACAAAACAAGTAAACAACAAGACAGATGACAGGATACACAACAAAACAAACAGACAGACAGACAGGACAAATGTGTGTGTGTGTGTGTGTGTGTGTGTGTGTGTGTGTGTGTGTGTGTGTGTGTGTGTGTGTGTGTGTGTGTGTGTGTGTGTGTGTGTGTGTGTGTGTGTGTGTGTGTGTGTGTGTGTGTGTGTGTGTGTGTGTGTGTGTGTGTGTGTGTGTGTGTGTGTGTGTTTTTGTAGGTATGCAGAGAGTCTGGCCAGTACACGCATCCTGAAACACAGTGTGGAGTCCAGCAGGGGCAGCTGTGGAGAAAATCTGGCCTGGGCCTCCTATGACCAACCAGGTACACGCACGCGCGCACACACATAATTCAATGAGTGTGGAATGGAATATTCCACTGGTGTGAACATCATTAGCTGAATCAGCCTCACTTCACCACGTGTATTGAGTCATGTTGAGATGGCGTAATCGTAGACTACGTAGTAGTCTTTATCCTGGCATCTGGTCACAATGGTAGAAAATGGGTCATGTGACTGACTGACAGACAGACAGGCAGGCACTGTAACAGCTTTGAGGTGTTGGTTCTCTCTAAATTAAAGGCTCTGCATTCATTTTGTCCCCCTAATGAACCAACAACTATGACTGACTGTGGTGTAGGTGAGAGCTCACAGACTGTGTCTCTGTGGTGTCTATGAGGGTTTACAGTCTATGGCAGTGTTTCCCATTCAGTGGGTCGGGGACTCTGGAACTGCTTTTTCAAAAAAGAAATCTCACTTTTTCATGAAAATACAATTATTATAATCTTTTTTTTTTAAAGATTATAATAATTGTATTGTGTGTGTAATTATTATAATGTTTTTGTGTGGATTTTTTTTTAATTCATTCCATGAATATGTATATATTTTTTTAAGAACTAGTGAACATGGCAGATCTACAAGCCGCGATACAACACGTTGTGAGCTTGTAGATTTGCTCTTTTCACTAGACATTTCTCTTTTGGGTCTCGAACTAAAAAGTTTGGAAAGCACTGGTGGTCTATGGTGTGTATGAGAGCTCACAGTCTATGACTCACTGCACAACAATGTGTGATTTATAACGTGTCTCTTATACTGTACGGTAGATGCACAGGAAAGTCGTCAGTGTTTATTTAGCACAAAATAAGATGGTTTGTACACCTCACTAGTCACTACACACAATGTAGAGTAGCATTGGATCCTACAAATGGTACCTGTCTATGTGTTTATGTACATAGTTACCCATAAACACGTGGGTGGTGTGTTGCACGTACATGCATAAGTGATTGCATCATTGTTTCGTAACCTGTGGATCAGGATGCCAAAAGGTTGTCACAACATGTTGAATAATGTTAACAAGTTAATGAACCTTTAATTCCATGCACGTTGACCTCATAGTTAAGACTAAATTCAGGTCACTGCACTAAGATAGGAAAGGCAGTTTGAATGTGTCTGACCTGCCGAATAGTTTTAGTCTAATGTATTAGTAAGCATAGCACGTTCTAAATAACCATACTTTGCTGATTTTGTAATGAGCAAAATAAGGTTGTTTTTCAATGTTTTACTCATTATGAAAGTGCAGATTGTAAGCTTTCAAAAGGCGTGTCATACACTGAAATACATGCATGTGTAACACCTGGGATTTAAACTCAGGTCTCCCGCATGTAAAGCCAACATCTTAACCACTAGCCTAAAGGGGCATTCCCCCTTGGCTGGGGGAGATATTAGGCTTTTGGTCATCAGGCAGAGGCTCCGAGCCACTACTGCTACACATGCTTACTTGAATATTGCCAAAGCTCAGCATTTTGTGATGCTGAAACAGCGTGTGTGTGTGTGTGTGTGTGTGTGTGTGTGTGTGTGTGTGTGTGTGTGTGTGTGTGTGTGTGTGTGTGTGTGTGTGTGTGTGTGTGTGTGTGTGTGTGTGTGTGTGTGTGTGTGTGTGTGTGTGTGTGTGTGTGTGTGTGTGTACGCACTTCATAAACAACAAAAAGGCTGTCACACTGAAAAATTAACATTGAGGCTCTTTGGATGCAAAAATATAGCCTTTTACTTACAAAAGTGACATGGTGAAATAAAGTGACACAGAGAGTGGATGTTTCCACACTTCACCACATGCTGGGCCTCGACCATAACCACACCTCACCTGCAACACACGACCACAATCTGATTCCTCACTGTCCTGATTCAAACCACCGGAAAAGGGTGCGATTCAAGTGGCAACGTGGGGCTATACTAACAGCAGTGAGTGGATACAGTATATCAACTATATTACATGTGTGTGCAGGAAAGGATGTGTCAGACCGCTGGTACGATGAGGTAAAGCAGTACAACTTCAACCGCCCTGGATTCTCCTCTGGCACTGGTGAGCTACTACATGTTCAAGAATGCACTCTGTCATGCATCTACCTGCTACTTATCCACCTCTGTTTATGTACCTATCTACCTAACTCTAGCTACGTATCCGTTGATTGATCTTAAAGATTGATCGCATTGTTTTCCGTTCACTGTAGTCCGGTTGTTTAACAGCATACATTCAGGCTTTGAATCAACAGCAATCAACCGTATGTGTATGTGTGTCAGAGTAAACAGCCAGGGCTGTGCTGGGGGATGAAAGTGTGCCGTATCACTTCCACATTACATACAGCGGAATAAGAGAACATTTATTATTTAAAAAGTTAATATAAGTACAAAAAAATTGTAATGTGAGGAAAATAGAGTCAGACCAAATGTGAGCAGTATGAGCAATATTGGGTTACACTACAGGTATTGTACAGGCTGCTCTTCTCTAACCCAGTGTCCACGGCAGCTGAAAGGTCACATTTTGCAGTGGCAGGTGAAGGTCATATGAAGTAGAGTTCTCAAATTCTGCCCGAACCCGACCCGACGTTTTCGGGCCGGGCCGGGGCCAAAATCTATGCTATTTCTTGGGCCGGGCCGAGCCTCGAGTTCTGTGAAGAAAAAGTAAAAAAGCCTAACGGTAAGGCCGACAGAAATGGCAGTGGATGTGTTGGATGCAGCTCAAAGTGACATTTACTCAGGTATCTAATTTGTCGCCGTCCAACCTGCCTAGCCCGTGTTATTAAAGAAAAACGGGCGACAATGGCCAAAACTCAATCGAAAATCGGCGAAGGTGGTCGTTTTCAATATGTTTTAGCCATTATCTCTGGAACGGAAGGTCCAATCTGATCAGTTGCATTGTCACAGTCGGGGAACAGAATCTGGTGAATTCCACATGATTCTCCACATTCCAGTGAGTGAATCACACTTGGACTGGTTCCCATTCTGACTCATGAGAGAGGAATGAAAGAAGGATTCATGAAACACTGGAGGGGAGGGGGGGAGAGAGAGAGAGAGAGAGAGAGAGGAAAGAGAAGTGATTTAAGAGCCTGGTGAATGTAAATATTTAGAGGAGATATATACCATGTACTAACAGAATGTCTCTCTGTCTGTCTCTTATCTTACCTGTGTGTGTGTGTGTGTGTGTGTGTGTGTGTGTGTGTGTGTGTGTGTGTGTGTGTGTGTGTGTGTGTGTGTGTGTGTGTCTCTCTCTCTCTCTTCTTCCTGTATTCACTTTCTGTCCTCTCCCTGCTTTGTCTCTTTCCCTCAGCCCCCCCTCCCCCCATCGTCTCATCTCTCCGTCTTTTCTGTCATCATCTTTCCACTTTCCGTCTGCCTTCTCTCTCCCGCTCTCTACCTCCTCTCCACCTTCCCTCTCTCGCTCCCTCGGACCCCACCCTCCCTGGTCTCATCAGTTACTGCAGAGATGAAAGAATGTATGTAATGATTATTTTCATTCCAGAATGGAACATTCTTAATCTCTCTCTTTCTCTCTCTCTCTCTCTCTCTCTCTCTCTAGGTCATTTCACAGCCATGGTTTGGAAGAGCACTACGAAGCTGGGTGTGGGAAAGGCCGTGGCATCAGATGGCTCTTCCTTTGTGGTGGCCAGGTACTTCCCCGCGGGCAACATCACCAACCAAGGACACTTTGAGAGCAATGTGCTCCCAGTTACTGCACCAAGCTCCTAAAGACGGAAGGAAAGACTCTCGTTTTTCAAGGCCTGTTCAGATCAAAATGTGCAACTAGTCGTCACGCTGTTCGGTTCCAACTGGAGAGACTTGTTGTGTCATTTCGTCTCTCTGCCCTCAGTATCCTTTCTCTGTACGATCTAACTAAAAGCTTAAGCTACCCCCGAAATAGTATTCAGAAAAATCTCCGAAGAGATGATACAGTTTAAGAACTTTGCAGAGAATAATGTCAGCAGTGTGAACTAACCCATCGCAGAAGTCTGTTGGCAGATGTTGTCTCGGGAGATTTGTGTCATCGCAAATCTTTCATCTGAACTGGCTTGAAGACACCCTGCCCCACTGAGAACTGATTCAGTTACTGCAGATACTGACCACGTTTTTTGGCAGACTGTGTCTGGAGTTATGGTTTGTCACGGGCTGAGAGCCAGAGTCCACCACCAGGACAGACTCAGTTCCTTTCCCTTCTCCCTACAAGTGCCACTACCACCATCCATGCGTGGCTTTGAAATAAGATTTTGGACTTTTGCTTTGAATCACTGTGAAACCTGTAATTTGAAAAGGGGGGGGGGGGGGGGAGAAATCGTAATAGGACAAATGAATGGTTGTTTTCAAATGCACACCTGTGGAACCAGAACAGAACCAGAAATTATTATACTGTATCTGTCTAATCAGGGGCTACTCTACACCTGAGACTCGGTCAATTAAAAATTAGATAACTTGTGAAATAGAAAACTAGCAGCTGTCTGGGTCCTAAGGACTAGAGTTCATAGCCACTAAAATAGAATTAAAGGTATTTCTAATCTGAATTAGCTAATTATTCCATCCCTGTTTTAAATATGTTTTGTTTTTGTTTTGACTGTATACTAGTGCTGCACGATTAATCGAAAAAAGATCGTGATCTCGATTCAGACACCTATGCGATCTCGATTTTAGATTATGACGATAAATTTTTTTTTTGCTTAATAATTTTATATTTACAAGAGAATTGTGTGAGAATCGTGTGAGAATCGTGATCTCAATTCTTATGGAGGAAAATCGTGATTCTCATTTGAGCAAGAATCGTGCAGCCCTACTGTATACTGATAAAAGCATTCCATACACACCAACACCTTTTCAGACACTGAGATAATCATACCTTTATATTTCTACTCCATTTATATTAATAAAGGCTGCATTATAGACAACTGTAATTCTTTTGAACACAGTCTTCTGTGTTTTTATTTTCTCTGCACTCTAAGTAGGATCAGAAATTCAGGTTCGGCCAGGGGAATTATTTGTAATAATTTTATTTAGTGTTTGACGTCCATTTTTAGTTCAATTTTAGTATCAGGCATTAATGTCATTATCTGATGAAATGGCACTGGCCGTCTAAGCTCCCAGGCATTTTCATTTGGCATTGCATTTTGTTTGAGTTACCGGTAGTTTAGTTCAGCTGCCATGGACGTTGTTAAGTGCAGGCCTGCCTTGGCGCAGTGTTGTCATATAGCCCACAATTTCATCTCTGGTCGGCATCCGCAGCTCCTTCTCGGCCATCGGAGTCCTTCAATCCGACACTTTGATGTCGGAATGAAGACATTCAAAACATGTCAAATACAAACTAGCATACTATACTCTGTGTGACATTTACTGTATTAGGCCATGATTCAATTATTTTGCACATTTTTAATCAGGACGGAACAGAGCAGTATTACGTCTAGGTGCCCGGACCGCCAGGCCAGCGATCCGGGCCAAAGCCCTGTTAATCTTAAGTGCATTTTGAAGAGGAGGTAGAGGTGTTCTCATTTATATATTTTTTGATTTTTTGATGAACGAAATTGTGATTTTCTTTTCTTTTGGAGGGGGGGGGGCATTATTGTAATACTTTTTTGACGTCCTGATATAGTACGGCCTATTATGTGGACTCTCAAAGTGAGTGTGGCCCAGTGACAACCCAACATGTTACATTTCACATTGCAACCTATGAGAATATTTGTCCACATTCATGTTGGTAGCTTACGCTACAAATGGTGACCTGCTGAGTTCTTTGACTCCAGTTGTCCATTTTCTCTGCACAAGCAGCACATTGTGAATTAGCTTAAAGCACTAGTTACAGTAAGGGTTAAAGGGTAAGTGATACTCGAGGAGAAGTTCCTTCTGTTTGACCCAACAATGTGCTGTGAGTGAGTGAGTGCACAGGGAGTGCTTAGGGCTAAGTGTCTTGCTCAGGGCCACTTAACCAGGCAACGCAAAGCCCTTCTGATTCCCAGACGGCCACTCTACCTCCTGAGCCACTGCCACCTTTAGGGTTAAGTTAGTCCTTGCATGCATTTGAGTTACAAAGTCTATACATTTCCTGTGCGCTATTAATTTGGAGGAGGCCTCCTGACAGATTTGTGCTCCGTGGAGCGCACACCTTCTGGTATTATTGTCTGTTTTGGTTGTTTTGTGATGGTGTGGTGCATTGACTTTTCATTGTGTACTTTTTTATGTATTTTATATCAGCTGTTCATTTCATTAAATTACTGTATTGTAGTTTTCCCTTCTTGCAGATAGATGTGATTGTCAACTGACTTGGCATACATCATGTATTAAATGTTTCTCGAAATAAAGCGTCAAAATCGAGCAGGATTGTCACTTAAAAAGTTGAAATTGTGGATTAAATATACTTTTATTAAGGCAACCACACAACCAGTACAATTTTGGTTCAAACTGGTCATTATACATGTAAGGCTGTTGGTTATGTGGGAGAATTAATAGTGGGAGAAGTTCGTTAAACAGTAAACACTCAGGTAGGTGGTCAAAAGTTCTAGTGAAAGCAAGGAGCACAGCATCAGCGATATACAAAGATAAGGGGCAGGGGTATGGCTTGTGTCATAGGACCAATCTGTACTCAAAACAATATATATCAGGCCTGTGCCATGGTGTCTTGACTACGAAAAACTCAGTATGGCAAAGGCATTATGCACCATAATAGAATCAATCATATAACAATCTGCAATAGAACAGGAAGGAATACTTTATATTCAAAAGATGTAATCTACCGTAGGTAGAGGTGTAGTATCTGTTGACAGTTTTGTTATTTTGTTCCATTAATGTAATGAAAGAAAATAGCTCTATGATATCGGTCGGCAAGCTCAAAACGCTGCTATCATGAAAGCTGGTTATACTGTATAAAGGGATTTTAGGGGTACTGATGCATACAAGTAAGCCACTCAGTTCAATCATTGCATGCGAGTGCCTCAAATCGTCTTAACAAAAGCAGAGTTGTAAATACATTGCGTCTCGTCGTCTTCTACTCAACATTTCATTTGAATCTTCATCAGTGACTTCAGTGACTTATCAGATGTTTGCTTCAGGGAACCGTGTCTTGTAATCGTCATCTGGGCTGCCATAACCTCTGTTGCGATGACGGTGGGCTCTCTGATTTTCTGGCTTTGCCTTGAATCTCACCTCTGAATAGTTGAGCTCTATGTCTTCTTCACTGGTCTCCGTGTCAGAGTTTGTCTGCCTGGGGTACTTTGGAGGACATGCCCCTTTGATGTTCTCATAGTCCTCCAGCCCTTTCTTCTCATCCTAAGAGTGATCGGTTAAAGTTAAGCGCTACCAGATCATTTGTGAGTTGTTCATTGTTGTGCATTGTTGTACATGTACTGTTGGAAAGATGTACAATTGAAAGATGTATTACTGTAGTTTTCTAACTTTTTTCTTTCTTTCTTTTAGACAAACAGTAGCCTCAAAGTAGTCATGTATGAGTTCAAAAACCGATCACTGTGTTTCCATGGTGACTGGCATACAAACATGCCCTATTGATCCTGCTAAGAAAAGATGCTTTGTTTAAAATTAGATTAAATTGTTTAAATGTCATAATTGTACATTAAACAGATTGATACTGTAGTGGCGATATTGTATTGATAAAGTATTGTTTGAGACCCTCAAAGACCCCTGGATCACACTTTGAAAGTCAAAATAAAGCTATGAATCTCAACTTTACAATGCACCTATCCATATCTACCATAAGGCTCTGAATATAATATTTAGACGTTATTACACAGAATATATGCAAATAATTGCCGGTGTTGCATTTGACATGGGCCTATTGTTTGAGCAACAATTCAGAAAATAATGACATATAGAGATTGCTCCATATATAATGCACACCACATTTCATTCACATCGGGCATGTTGTTCAGGAGTGTGGAAGCTGCTACAGTATTTTTTTTTAATTTTTTTTATAATTTTTATCCCACAATTTTGTAACCCATATTTTTTCACCCAGTGCCAATTGCCTATGTAATCCTGTTCACTACTCTCCCTCTGCCAGCCTAGGGAGAGCCCAAGCTGAAGCTCATGCCTCCTTCAATGCATGAGGAGCAAGCAGGCCGCTTCTTATCACCTGACAGGGGGGAGGTTCCCTGGTTAGACGTAGCGCGTGGAATGAACACGTTATTCCAACCAGTTCCTTTCCCCTCCATCAGGCGCCCTGGCTGACCAGGGGGAGGCAGTATAGTGACCAGGATTACTGCATGTTTTTGTGAGGGTATTAAATACCCTAGGAGACACGGGGAGAACATACAAACTCCACACAGAAAGGCCCTTTCACCAACCCCACCTAGGGTATGGGCACTGATGACGCGGAGGAGAGAACACGCCCCCAGCGTCCCCGGCGGGAATTGAACCCAGGACCTTCTAGCTGTGAGGCGACAGCGCTACCGACTGCGCCACCGTGCCCTAGCTGCTACAGTATTTCAGTGTATTTCGCAGAATTCAAAATGGCGGAGGCTTATGGGTTCTTGAGGCAAATGTGTTCCTTGTGAGGAGAAGCACCCATGTGCCAAATGTCTAGGTCAAACGTGCGTGCAGGGCATGAGTTTTCAAGGTTTTCACCTTATATCGCCTCTTAAGCCTGATTTGTACTTCCCGTGCCAAAAATACCAATCTACAAGCTCAGTACTTTGAGCGGGACACTGTCGTACAACAGAGAATCAATTAGGCTTAATGCGCAACAAATTGAACGCTGTATACACCAACACTTTTCTGAGCCAAGAGGATTATTATAAATGCTTTAAAGCTTAGAGGTGAAGAGGTCCAAAATGTAGGTGGAAAGAGAATAATTATGCAAGTGTTGCTGCTGAAGCAACCACTCTAATTACAAAATAAGACTTTTATTTAAGCCTCTTACTTAGTTTAGTGTTTTTTACAGTATAAACAGCAAATAGCTAAATATGGTAAAGCTACAGTCCGTAGGTTTTATGTTCCTATCCAGGATTGCTGTGTGGGAGATTTCTATCGCTCTGCCAAGACAGAATCCCTGCTAAATCTCTAAATGGAAGAGTAGGTAGACCACCTCCCACCACTGCAGATGTGCTAGCTATATTGTATTAATATGCTCTACCATGCAGATTGGTTAAAATAGCATTGTATTAAAGTTTTTAATGGATTGCAACATTAATGTACATCAGATTAAAGATCGCTGACCTTTTTATGTGGCTGGGCCACCTTAGCATAAAGACCATCCTCGCCAGCTTTTGCTTTTAGCTCTGGTGTATTCCTGAAAAGCAATAAAGGAATTAGAAATGCCCTTGTCATTAGAAATGCCTTCTCAGTTGCCCGAGCACTGGATTTGATAAATGGGAAATGTAATTAAGTCTCACTTTTCCTCATTCCCAAAGTTTAAGAAGGCATAATTGACAGCATCATCCTGTGTGTTCCCATCTCCATCCCTGATTGGCTGTTGTGGCGAGGGAGTCTGAACAGATGTATTATGTATCAAGCAATTAGTATATGAGCATCAGTACAGTAGCAAAGGAAGCAGTTCATTCACTCCTTCAAACTGTAAAGGGTGATTTATTCTTATTTACTCACCAGTGCCACGTTTGTAAATCAATGCACAATAAAGCATGCAACCAAGTATAAATAAGGCGATCTACAATACATTGACAGTTGTTGACAGAGCGAATCGTAATGCTGCAGCACCTCTGACATCTACTTTAACTATATAGTATTTGTATTTATCTTTCGCCGAGTTATTGCAGCTTTGCTTTGACATTTTATATAATGTCAATGGCCTAAAAAGGATGTCACCTGTTTTCCAAAAGGCAAGTTCACGGTGCTGTATACAGTGTGGATGTTGTTACACTGCCTGAAAAGAAATAATAAGAACCATAAACCTCTGCATAATGGTACTGTAGGACAGAACACTATGAATGGAGACGGAATTCACACACAATATGTTGTCATTTACATTTAGAAACTGATATTATTTGAAATGGTTTACTGTATACCATAATTGCTGCTGCAATGATTATCTGTGGTAGCTTATATTCAGAACTCTCATGTATTCATATATTAGTGATCAACATATGCACATGCAAATAAGTACATTATCATGACAAAAAACAAATGATGTGAACAATGTAACATTCAGCACAAATGCACTCACATTTGTACTGAATGTAAATGAAACTAAGTGGGATCAATGAGTCGAGATTACATGGGTGTGGTGTCTTTCTGATGTCTTACATGTTGTCTGGACGAGGCCTGCCAGGTCTGTAGTGTGGCCTTTGGTATGGGTCGCCTGTCGACAGATCCTCTCTGCTCCTGTGAGACTCTGCCACGCCAGTTTCACTCACCAGGTTTTCCCTTGTGCCGTTCCACTGACCCTGAATAGAACACACACACACACACACACACGCACGCACACGCACACATATAGAAAGATAAACAAACACAGATAAGAAATGTCATGTATTTTCTGTAGAATAACGTCAGAGAACTAACAGAGCAAAGTGGTCCATCACCAGAAAAATTAAAGAGCTCCAACAAGGAATAGTATTAGACGTCCCCTGCTGGACTGACTTGTTTCTGTTGTGTCTGCAAGAATGAAAAGGCAAAAGAGACCAAATTAGCTGTGAACGTATGTACGTCTGATAAAGGGTTCATGTTAAAGGTTTGCCTTACCTGTATACAAGACAGATAAGTAGAACGACAACCAGTAGAAGAAGAAATGAAAGGACGAATGGCATGGCCTTCATGAAGTTTCCTGTGATTGGGGAAAGAAGGAAAGCATCATCATTTGGTTTGCATCTGGTTTGTGATTTTGATGTCCATGTCAAACAAACATCTCTCACTCACTCACTCACTCACTCACTCACTCACTCAATCAAATAATTAGAATTTTCACTCACTGTCTAGGAACAAATCAACCATGTCAGACTTTTTGGCTGCTATTTCATTCAAGGCTACACAGTAGTATGTCCCTGGTTGGGTTGGGGGGACAGTGAGGTTCTGATCTTCCGAAACAAACTTGTCCACAAATTTGCCTTTTACTGTCCAGTACCATTTATATTGTAGGATGGGAGGAAAGCTGTAACTGCTGCAACTTAGCACCACAGAACCTGACCCTCCAGGCTGCAAGCTGCTGCTTATAATGGCTGCGTGTTTTGGAGCATCTAGGGAGGTAAATCATGGAGAAACAGTTTTGTTCCAATTAGACATCTGCCATTTTACCAAAAGGGAAATGTGGCTTTTAAAAGTAACTCCTCAATATTATTTTAGGCTGCACTGCCCAACAGTACTTTGGGAGAGAATCAAGTTGTGCTCCATATTACGAGGCAGAACAGAACATACCACTTAAACTGTGGCACTTCACTTTATGTAATGTTACATTTGAGAAAGGCTTCAGTGATGTACTGACATCTGACTTTGACCTCAACCTCCAGGGATTTGCCCGCTCCCAGGACGTTATTGGCCGTGCAGCTGTACAATCCACTGTGGGAGGGAGTGAGAGACTGGATCGTCGTGTTCTGAACCTGCCCCATGGTCTCGTTCTTCCCTGGGGTGGTTTTCTCCCAGGCGAAGGAGGTGGCAGGTGGATTAGACTGGGCTATGCAGCTCAGCACTAGCTGTCCATTCTCTGTCACGGTCAGCACTAGCTGTCCATTCTCTGTCACGATGGTACCAGGATGAGCCAACACTGTCACATTTTTGGGACTATCTGTTGTTGTCAAAATAAAAAGAAGGACAAATAAATACATCAATAAAATTATATATATATATATATATATATATATTACACACACACACACACACACACACACACACACACACACACACACACACACACACACACACACACACACACACACACACACACACACACACACACAGTATACATTATATATATAGTGTATATATAATGAGTAGAGGAAGTGGTACAGAATGGTCTCTCCTGTGTTATGGATGTTAGGTGATACAGTAATAGGGTTACAGTATTGGATTATGCCAAAAGTGTGTGTGGTCACATTCCACTATTCCCCTGCTAGTCTAGGATCAAATCCAATGACAAACATTCCCTCATGTGTTTTCTTCATGTATAATATTGTCACACAGATCTACATAATAGATGTAACATGTTATAGAAGTAACTGAGAGAAAGTGATAAGAAATGCCGTACACTTACATGTCACCACCAACTCCTTCTCTGTTTTGTCTGAGCCCTCAGAGTTTTTGGCATTGCAAGTATAAAGGCCTGCATGGGACAATGTCACATTAAATGACATCTGGAGTAAATTTGGCATGTATGGACCATAGTTTGGAGGCAGTAGCCTAATAGGAGTGTGAGGCTTTGACTTGGATATCCCTGACAAAGTGAGTTCTGACACAGGGAAACTTTGGACAGAACAGTTGATGATGAGACGATCGCCCTCCCTAACCACAGATACCATTGACAGTTCAGGTTTGTTTGGGCCATCTGTGGACAGGAGGTGACATATTAGCTTGACAGTCAGCAAAATTGTGTATGGATAAGAGAACAACCACTATCGTGGGTTATTACACAGCTTTGTTGAATACTCGATGCATTCTGCGCTTTGCTGTTCTGCCTCCCACACAGTGGGGGCGACGACCGCTATATATAAAATTTACATTTATTTTCAAACGTGATATTATTTTCTGTCATGTTATTGATCTAGTTAAGGAGCCGTGTAATAAGTGGGATAATGTACTGTGATTGCATAATAAACCCTAACAAGGTGACCCAATAATGACACAAGGCAAAGCAGTGGTCTCAGGCTACTCAGACCTGCTCACCCCTAGTTAACATATAATTTCAAGCACAATTTTCTTTTGCTAGAGGTTTGGGTTGTGTAGTTATACTCACAATGATTTAACTCCAAGGGCGAGACATCTTAAAATGTATGATCCTACATTCTCCCCATTGACTTACATTGCAGACTATCCTAATGTATAAAACTGCAAACCAGGTTCAGCTTGTTTTTCCGTCTGTTTACATTGATTGATAAAGATATCATCGTCTTTTCAAACACAGTTATTTAGTTGCTAAAGCATACAGATCTTCTTCCTTCAACAGCTAAATCAACATAAAGTTGACATTTTTATAAAAAACATAGTTAAAAAATAAAAAGCTGAACTGGGTTTTGTCATTTTATACATTGGCAGAATCCACTGTTCAATCAATTTGTAATCTACAGAGCAACTATTGAAGATATCCTGACAATTTGGAGTTTGCAAGGTAAACACAACCCCAACCCCAACCTCTACCAATGTTTAATTTTTCTACTTTAATGTTGATCATACTTACACAACACCCGTATAGACACTCTACTGCTATTCCTCCCTGTGCCGACTGGGTTTGTGGCACTACACATGTAACATCCATGGTCAGATATTTGAACATGCATCAGTTTTATGGTCTTGTCCCTCTCATTGACCATCCAGTCCACATGGTTGTGTTCACTGATGCGGTACCAGGAGTAATACAATGGTGCAGGATTGGCATCGGTCTTACAGGTGAATGTGAGAGGGTTATTGACTTTTACGGTGTTGCTGGGATCCACGTTCATTCTCGTGTCCTTTGGCCTATCTGTAACAATGAAAAGCATTTGATTTGGTTTCAACAGAGACACTGTCAGACATATTTTACCAGTGTAACACGGTAATAAATCTTACATTGGACATCAATCTGAATGGGAAGTGATTTTGTTTTGCCCACACTGTTAACAGCTTCACATGTGTAGTTGCCACTGTTCTTGCTCTGTATGTTGCGAAGCTCACGTCTCTGTTGGTAATCAGTTACCATTTTGTTCTTATACCAAATGTAAGTGACTGGTTTGGGGTTGCTTTTCTTCACTTCACAAGTTAATGTTATGCCATCTCCTTCATTAAGTAGACATTTATCAGTCTTTGTCATGCAAACTTCAGCTGTAGTTTTTATTTCAACTCCAACTGGGGCATCTGAAACAGAACGTGTGAGAATGGTTGGTTCTGATAGTCAACAGAAGCCTATACCTCAAGAATAGTGTATTGAGGTCTCCTAAATTAAATAAAAATGAAACAAATGAATTTTATGTGTGACGTTATAAATTATAAAACCTTCCTTACATTTGACATCAATATTAAGTATACTTGAATTGTCACTCCCATGCTTGTTTTGAGCTTGGCAGTGGTACTCTCCACTCTGTGAAGGCTCAATGTAGTTAAACCTCCAATTTGTTCCCTCAATAGCCTTTTGACCATCTTTAAACCAGGAAAAGGTAGAGTTAGGGTGCCCTCTACTGGAACAAGTTAAAGTTACATCGTCTTTCTCCTTGATGTCCATAGACCTTACATGGGCAGTTGTACCTTTGGGGGCATCTACATTAACAGAAGAAAACAGAAAAGATCAAATGTAAAGGGACAACAAAAATATAAATAAAAATACATACAACTCACTGTACAGATCAATATGATTCATAATGTACCATATGTGTGAATCCAATCTTTAAAAGTGCAAATCTGAAATAACTATAATAACTATATAACTATTGTTTTTTCATTTGATTTCTGATTTAATTTAATTTTATATGTGTTCATTAATTTAATGTTCCTCAAATGGTAGCAAGCCTGTATACAAAAATTATTCCTATTCACAAAAAAACTTACATTCCACCTTTAGGCTGATGTGGCGAGCTAAACATTTGTCCTCCATATTATCCTTGTCTTGTGGATGGCAAGATAGTACTCTACCATCATCTTTCCAGTTAACTTGAAATTGTGCTGTGATATTTTTATAGTTTAAGCCATTCTCTGTTTTAAGTGTTATGGTCTGGTTAAGCCCTTTCAGTTCTGGGTCTGGACATGAACTTGAGGTGTAACACTGGACTGAAACCATGTCAAACTCTTCCATCATGACTGGCGAAGACTGAAAGCTGATCTGGCAGGGGTTATCTGCAATTGCACACAGGTTAAGGTAGTACATAATCCGACTACACAAAGGTCATGTTTTGTGTATAGCTGTGATATCACTGATATGTTCACTTACCTTGTACTGTAAGATTCACTTCTGGTTTAGTTATCCATTTGTTTACTTTTCCAGCAAACCTGAAGGCATAGTTTCCACTGTCTGCTTTTTGTAGATTGCTGATTAAAATATCACATCTGGAGCCTGATCGAAAGACGTCTGAGCCGATGTATGAAACCCTTCCAGCAAGGTCTTGAGTCACTGGGTGTATCTGTGTGTTGCTGTACATAACAGTGCCTGTAAAGTTTTTGGACGCGTCAGTCCATTCCGCATTTTTTATCCAGAACCAATCCAGTGTGCGTTTCTGATCAACAGGATAAAGAACGCTGCAATGAATTGTAACACATGACCCCTCTTTGGCTGTCAAATGCGTGTCTTCCGTTTTGAAGGGATTTGGTGAGGGATCTGAGCCAACAGAATCTGTAGTGGTGAAAACAGTCATTTAAACATGATATACATGTACATTATGTATGTATGTATGTATGTATGTATAGCCTACATGTACAGTACAATGTCCAAATAGAGTAATAAATACAATGCTTACCTCTCACCACAATCAAATATGCCAATAAACTCCATGTCCATGCTTTATTTTTGTGCATCATATTTACAATCTTGAAATCTGTAAAAATAAATAAAAATAATAATGAAAGCAGGTGTGGCAGCTTATATCGTGTGAAAACTGGACTTTTGGGAGATTTTCTTTTTTTTTCATATTTGAACTGGAGGTTGGAGCTAGAAGTGTATTCCTTGTTCAAATGTAAAACAAAATGTACTATATGGCCCTCTACCACTGAATTTTGGTTTGGATTTATTGTCCCCATGGGACAATTTGGTTTGCACTAGTAGTCAACATAACCACTACACATCATACAATACCTAATAAATATACAAGCATGCATGCACGCACGCACGAACGCACGCACACACACACACACACACACACACACACACACACACACACACAAAATAGAATACATAAAACATGGATGTCAACATAATACAATTGCATAAAAGAGTCCATCAGTCCAATCCATACAGCTTGTTCATTATCCAGCAGCTGTTCAAATTATCTCAGTTATCTATTATTTTTGGCCCTTCTAGAATATGTTTACCAGGCAGAAGTTGTACATTTGTGTGGATAGGGGGTCGAGGGTCTATCAAAATGGCTTTTACCCTCTGAGTGGCTCTAACTTGATAAATATGGTTCAGATCATGCATTCATGTTAGTGCAGTGGTCTTTTGGCAAAGTTTAACCATGCTGAGGTCACCATATCAACAGATTATTGCAAAAGGTCAAATAGACTCAATACATGATGTATAAAACAAGAACAATCTATCAACAATGAAACCCCCCAACTCTCTGAAGAAAAACAGTCTCTGTTTGGCCTTCTTGCAGTGTTGGCATCAAAAGTCATTTTGTCTGTACCGTTTCCACAGCTGTGGCAATGATATAAGTTGTTACCATGATAGGATGGTTGAATCTTGTTAATTCAACATTAAAATGTGTTACAATGTTCATTTTAATTGATTTAGCTGGCTGTACAGGGGGATGGAAAAAATATGAATAGATTAAAAAAAAAGGATTATTCAAAAACATGTTATACTATGTTTCGGTAGTGACACATCTTGGGAGAGGTAAGATACCCCAAAACTATTTTAAGAATAAAATGTGAAAATTGACACTGGTATGTGTTCCTCAGTTATGGCGCATATATGTACCATATATGGTCAAAGTTTTGGAAAAATAGTATAGAAATTTCAAACAATTTCCAACTGAATTTGAACCAATTTGGTAGAATGGTACATACTGTAGTCATAGTAAAGCCTATTCTAATAGTGTCACTAAAATAAAAAAAATAAAAACAGATTTTCAAGCTAATGTGATGCAAATTAGCTCTTTTCGGCAAGCAACACCATTGTTCGATGGAGTATACACTACGCTTAAGTTAACAGAATGGCAGAATGAATGCTTTTTGTTTATTGTAAAGAATATTGTATTTTTGCCAATAACGGAGACAATATTCCCAGAGAATTCAAGCATTTCCTTACTTATTCACAAATGTTGAATCAGTGTAGAAATGGTTTACTCTCCACAGAAATGCATACAACGGATAACACATTTATATGTACAGTACATAATTCACAAATAGGCTCATTCTTACCTCAAGGGCACTATTGGGCGCGATACATCTCTTCCTAATTCAAGATCAAGATTGAAAAGGAAAGTTTTACACTCAAATAATTTGCATCACAATGCAAAAATGTATATTTTCACTTCCTCTATTGTTCAATGCTTTGGTGCACCCACCAGCATGTGTGAGAAACATTTCTGACCACATACATTTACAGAACAATTGATGACAAAAAAAGAATAGCCTCTATACCAGCGGTGGGCAACGTTGATGATGGAGAGGGCCACTATATTTCCACACTCATTCCAGAGGGCCACATTGCATATACTGTTGGGCAGAAACCTCTTATTCTAAGTCACACAAAAGTGGCAAAAATAGCCGATCTACGAGTAGATCTGCAATGTTTGCAATTTTTGAATTAGAATCCAGATTAATTTTTTGCTCTTTTTGAATCTTTTTGAAAATTAACATTATTATGTAATTTCAAATGCATTTAGTTATACTTATGCACTTTTTGAACTTAAATACAAATACTTTGGACATAAAAAAGACAATAGAATTGTAATACTAGTCATTAAGCTACTACTATTAGACTGAAGTAATTCAAGCAGGTCATGTTTGCATCTTTGGAATTGTAACAGCTGAAATCAATAACATATCAGTATTCCGACATTAACCTGGGGGCCGCATGTGGCCCCCGGGCCGCCAGTTGCCCATGTATGCTCGATACTGTGACTGCAGATTTTCTGAATGCTGCTAAATGTTGATTTTATTATTGTTTTTATGTCGTTTGTATTGTGATGTAATTATGTTGTAAAGTGTATCGAGACATTTGTGGGATTTTGCACTTTAAATTAATACAAATTTAAACATGAAACTTGCTATCAGATCATACTTTACAAGAATGTTAATGCCATGCCCCTTGGATACTTCAGGTACCCCCCCCCACCCCCCCTTTTTTTCCTGCAGCTGCCAAGGGCTTTCTCACTTCCCCCTTGGTAATCTCAACTGACAAGTCACAATTCAGTAGGCTTTGAGCTTCACTGGGTCCAAGTCTTTTTGTCAGCGCTGCATTTCAATCGATTCATCATACAGACACAGTGATGTTCATGCTCTGGTCAGGATCCTCACTCACTTTTTTAAAGTGTAGTGTGATGTATTAGGGCCCGAGCACTGGACCAGTGCAAACCCCTGTTGCTATGGTAGGAATTATTTTATGCACCAATAAATCACATTTTTCTGAAGGCCTACAGGTGCTCAAAAAGGTTGAGTGGTCAGAAGTGGTGACAAATTACATAATGTATGGATCTTGGACATTCTTCTTCTTTCAGTTCATTTCTGTGAGGGGTCACCACAACAGATCATTTTGTTTCCATCTATTCCTGTCCTGGGCATCCTCCTCAGTCACTCCAGCCACCTGCATGTCCTCACCACATCCATAAACCACCTATTTGGCCTTCCCCCTTTCCTCTTGCCTGGCAGTTCCATTTTCAGTATCCATCTCCAAATATACCCATCATAACTCTTCCATACATGTCCAGACCATCTCAGCCTCACCTCTCTTATAACCCACACCTTCCAACCTGGACTGTCCCTCTTAATATACTTGTTCCTGATGATGTCCAGGGACTGTAGCAGCGACGTAGTTTTTGATACATTTATAATAGAATTAAAAGAAAAAAAGAGGGGGAGAAAGAATTAAAGAAAGAAATTAAGAAAAGCCAACTTAAACCAAATTAAACGTTGAATATTGTAGCATATGATGGTGGTAGAGCTCTTTCTCTCTACTTTATAAATTACTATAGCTACAGTTAATGCTATGTATTTGAATTCTGAAAAATAAATGTTGAAATGGAGGCATTCACTTTCATAATCTGGTTTATTTCAATAAAACAGTTTTGGCTTATAAAAATTCTGAATAGCTGATAACTTTAAAATATATTTGCCATATTGGCTGGTGATCAAAAACGTTCACGTCACGCCGTGGTTAAGCACCTAGAGGAAGAAGTACAAGTTATCCCCCAAACCCCAAGCTTTTCAGTGAGTTTTGAGTGACAATTTCTGAAGGAAAGCTTGAGGAGCTCTGGTAGGACTATCAGTCCATTTCAGTCTTGGTTTGTTTGGCAATTGAAAAAGATGTTCAGGTTGTTTGTTCCAGTAACTTTTGAAAACATGCAGAGGGCAGAGTGAAAAACTGTCTGAGGAAGAGCAGAGATACATCAAGAATTGTTGGCTCAATGTGTTGAGCATCTTCAGTAGATAAACATACAGCAGTATGACACTTTTTCAGTGACATTGTACAGTATGACATTTCCCCAGTGACATAGTATGACATTTCTTTCAAATAAAGTATATTACTTTTTTCATTGACAGTCTAGTATATGACATTTATGCAATGACAGTGAGTACAGTACAGTATGACATTGTCTTCAGTTACTGTTACAGCATAGTATGGCATATTTTCAGAGACATACTGTAGGGGAAAGGAGAACCCCTCCCATTCTTTCTATGATGAGCTAGTGAAGATGAGCCACAGAGTCATCCCTCATTGGTATAGCACAAGCTAAGTGCCTTATTAGGCTTGGCTGGTACCGTCTGTTACAGACTTCAGAATTTTGACAACTGACTCCTGCATGGACTGTGGCTCACTTGCACATGGACTTACCAGGATGTTGATTTTTCCCCACATTTCCCACTCTGTTGGGAAATGTCTGCAGTACATTTCCCACGGAATGTAGACATTTCCATTTTTCCTACATTTGCTGCTTTCCTATTATTTCTGCCTGAGGAAAACATGTTGCCTGTGTGCTGTATTTCAACAAGGCTTTTTTGTGTTCCTTGCTTTTAAGGTACTGTTTGTTCACTGCTATGCACTACTTTTTAGCTTTAATAAACGTTTTGCTGCATTAGAGGAGCATCCCTTTTCATTATTTCTTTCCTATATTTACCGTGACACACACACACACACACACACACACACACACACACACACACACACACACACACACAGTTGACAGACTGTACATATATTCATTCATAATTGTCTATATAGTTTTTTATATATACACAAAATATAACAATCGATTGATCAATCAATCGACCAATAGATTGATAGATAGTAGAGGCATAACGGTACACATATTTATATTGAACCGTTATGAGGCAGTCAGTTTAGTATGCGCTACGAACTATATGTATCAACTTCCAATGATGCGCTCTGCGCTCAACAAGGCAGCTGCAATAGCTGTGTGTGGTCGGGATACAGAGAGAGAGAGAGAGAGAGAGAGAGAGAGAGAGAGAAAGACAGAGCGAGAGAGGGACAGGAAGAGAGAACGGAGAGCAGAGAGCGTTTGTGTGTGTGTGTGTGTGTGTGTGTGTGTGTGTGTGTGTGTGTGTGTGTGTGTGTGTGTGAGAGAGAGAGAGAGAGCGATAGAGAGAGAAAGAGAGACAGTGTAAAGTTCAGTTTGTCAGTGAATAAAATGCACCTACTGTGGTCTGAGACTCCTTTACCAGTACAACTCTCTTGCAAAGCTTGCAAAATGGCCTGCGTGATATCAATGGGCTCTGTTTTTATGTGGGTAAAGCCAACACATTCCCACATAGAGGATGTCACAAAGCTAGCTGGGCATCATGAAAGAACCTGGCCGTGGACTCACTGGAATAGTAATTCACATTTTTTTTTACAATCTCAGTCACTCCTCCTAAATAGATGATATTAGCTCCTGAAGCTCGTTCAACAAAGCAAAATCAAGGACATTTCTCAGGCATTTCTACTATTCTAATATTGTATTGAACCAAACTGTGGATTTTGTGAACCGTTACACCTCTAGATAGATAGATAGATAGATAGATAGATATCATTCTCACTGCTCTTTCTGCTATGACTCCTGAATTTCACTCCCTTTCACTCCAATAAAGGATTATCTGATCTTATAGCATAGTCAATGTCTATAATCCATGTGGCCTATAGGTTAGAAGCCTATCTCCTGTTTCCGTAGCATGAGGCAGCTTGATATACAAGATGCTAGTATGTCGCAGGGACCCCCAATCCAACCCTTGAGGCTGAGTGCCAAGCAGGGAGGCATTGGGTACCATTTTTATAGTCTTTGATATGACTTGGCCAAAAATGTAACCCGCTCTCCCAGTCTCAGGGCGGACAACTCTAACCACAGGGCTGGTTAGAGTTTATAGTATAGTATGACAGTTTTGTACAACATAGTAAATTAATATTACATTTTTTTCAGCAAAATAGTATAGTGCAGGCATTTCATTTCTTCATTGGGCGACATCTTAAATTAAAAGCGAGAGAGGGTCATCATAGCCCATCAAGTAACTGGACAGAATGAAGCTATATCTTTATATTAGTAGGATAAAGCAGGGCTTTGACATGCTGACATTTCACTACTATAACGTCTTGTGGGGTCAGATCAGTCAGTGATCATAATCATTCTTATTGGTCAAGTAAATTTGCACATGCAATGAATCTGCCTTGGTTAATAATATTCATATTCATATTAATAACAACAATAATAATAATAATAATTTAGTCCCCTTTAGTTGTTTTGGGGTATTTGTCACTGTACATTTGCACATACAGTATGTGAATTGTGTCCTCTGCATTCAACCCATCCTATTAGGAGCAGTGGCTGCCATTAGTATGACTCCAAGGGAGCAGTTAGGGGTCAAGTGTCTTGCTCACGATGCTCAAGGACACATACGCAAACTGTGCGGACTGGGGTATAAACCGGTGACCTTCTGATGACCAGACTCTAACCAGTCTCAACTGTGACAGCCCTTGGTTGCTTCTGCTCTAGGTTCACTCAGTCAATTTATAAATACACCCTCTCCATAAGCAATGGCTTACAGCAACTTGTCCTCTAATCATTCTATTTCCGAGCTGTAATCCTTTGACCACATTGGTGGTCTTCCTCTGCGTACTGGACGCACCCCTTCCTTATACACCTACCAAGAGGGACCTCCCTCTCCTTCAGTGTGGTGCTGTAGGTCTGCCTGGTGTGGGGAAGATGTTAATGGTTGGCAACGTTCAGTGCTAGAACCTGGGATCTCATCACCGGCTGTTCCTGGATGAGTGTCCCCCCTAGGTATAGCAGCTGATCGGTCTCTTTCTTCACCTGGGGCCAGTAGGGTACGTCCATGAGTATTCCCTTTAGATGTCTTAGATGTCTCATCCCAGCTGACCATGTGCTGGTGTTGGAGGCCCTCAGTACGACGTGATGGACTCATCCAGGCTTGATCCTGAGTGGTTGGTGCCTCTGGGGAAGGCAAAGTGTATGCCAATTAAATGTCCACTTAAAGGACGACTTCACCCATTTTCAACCTATCCTCATATAATTGGTCCTCACTACAGTACATTATCTGTTAAACCATTTTCTCTCAACTATATTGTCTACTTTTACTGCAAACATCAATTACAGGGACCAAAGCTGCAGTGTGGGCGATTTATAGTAGGACCCAGCTACTAAGCAGCAGCACTAGGCTGTTTTTTGTCTATACAATAATTTGAGTTATGAAATGTAATATAGTGCCAGACTGTTAGAAAGTTAAAAAAAGTACAGGTGCAGCACTTAACGGTAAGCTATCAAACACACTGCATTCTGGTCATTTAATGGCAGGCTTCACTGATATTGCCACCCCTGCTTGAAATGAATTGTTTTCACTTTTAACATGTTTTCATTTCTACCATGGCACAGGTAAAGCCAGAAAAAAAAGAAAGGTCAGAGAGTATTTGTCATGGATAGTGTTGTTTGCAATGCACAGCCATTGATAAGAAGATTTGATAGTCTTGAAATTAAACAATTCCCAGCATTTTGACAATTTGGTACCTGTTCTAAATTGAACTAATTATCGATTCCCATCCCTAATATGCAATTCACATTGATAGTATTATGGAAATATCAGTGCATTACTAGTATTAAACTTACTGAGATAGAAAGGTTTCTCTCCAATGTGAAGTCTCTGATGTCTGTTGAAATTAGAGGTTGTGGTGAAGTGTTTTCCACACTGGTCACAGCAATAAGGCTTCTCTCCAGTGTGAATTCTATGGTGTATTTTGAGTTCATACATTTTAGTGAAGCTTTTCCCACAATAGTCACAGCAGTATGACTTCAGTCCAGTATGGGTGCGCTGATGAGACTTTAGGCTTCCATATTGTCTGAAACTCTTCCCACATTGTTCACAACAATAGGGTTTCTCTCCAGAATGAATTTTCTGGTGTCTTTTCAGATGAAACATTGTGGTGAAGCCTTTTCCACACTGGCCACAGCAGTAAGACTTCACCCCAGTGTGAATTTTCTGGTGTCTTATGAAATTAGACATTGTGGTGAAGCTTTTTCCACACTGGTCACAGCAGTAAGGCTTTACTCCAGTGTGAATTCTTTGGTGTCTTTTGAGATGAGTCTTTGTGATGAAGCGTTTTCCACACTGGTCACAACAGTAAGGCTTCACTCCAGTGTGAATTCTCTGGTGTTTTTTTAGTTCATACATTGTGGTGAAGCTTTTTCCGCAAGGGCCGCAGCTATAAGACTTCACTCCAGTGTGAACTAGCTGGTGTCGTTTGAGATGAGACGTTGTGGTGAAACGTTTTCCACACTGGTCACAGTAGTAAGACTTCATCCCAATGTGAATTCTCTGGTGTCTCTTCAGCTCAGAACGTTTGGTGAAGCAGTTTCCACAATGGTCACAGGAGAGAGGTCTTCGTTTGGCTGGGGAGAGGGCAGGTAAGACAAGGACATATTATTAATACATTATGAAAATAAAATGTATTATAAAATGATATTGTTTACAGCAATTCATACTTAGACTGTACATATTTAATTGTTGACAATATCATTTATACTTTATATCAATTGTTTTGTTAGAATGTTCAAAGAATCTCTGAATAAGTATATCATTCAGAGACCCATTGCAGGAACTAGTGTCAGACTCTTGTTTACTTTGTTTATTTTGAGCAGGCAAACAACAGGATGGACAACAGGACATAATAAAGCAAATTAACAGAGACTATGAGACTTACTGAGGTCCTGGTGGTGTTCAGGTTCCTCCTGTTCAGTAGAAACAACACTGGCTGGGTCTGGAGAGCTCATCTTCACCTGCAGTCTGGACTCCATAGACTGGTCTGGGAGTACAGGCAAAAAATAAACCATTAAATCATATGAAGTAATGCAGTTAAAAAACAACCAACCAAGCTTGTGTCTTTTTTTCTATATCTATAATTTGTAATGGTCAAATTCAGCAATATGTCAATTTATATTGATTTTATCAGGAGTATATTCATTTGTAGGGGGGCACAGATCCATTTGACAGAACTGTTCAGTCTGTAATGTAAGTAGCAAGTTAAGGGTTAAGATGTTTTCCCGCATATTTTGTTCAGTAGCTGATGGCCATAAATGGCTGTGGTTTATATTTCAAAATTTCATATTCCTTAAAAAAGGAAAAAAAGGGGAAATGGTATTTGGACATAGGCTCTTTATTTGTTATTTGCTTAGCAGATTTTTGCAATTAAAAGTTTTTTCAGATTGTAGGGCTGTGCCTATGAAATAATTTTGTAGACAATAGATACTAAGTAGACTTCCAGTCCTCTAAGCTGGCCAAGCAAGGACAAAAACAAGCTAACACTGAGTTCTACCACAGTCAATAATGGAACTATTAGCAGCTTGGGCCTGAGAAAGAAATGAAACTTACTGAGGTCATGGTTGTCTTCAGCTTCCTCTTTTTTAACAGTGATGGCCATGGCTGGGTCTGGAGAGTTCATCTTCACCTGCAGACTGGACTCCGCAGGCTCATCTTGAATGATTAAAATCTCTGTAGAGATAGGATGAAGATGAAAACACTTCTTATACGCAACAATAACAGACTAGAGGAGTAACTTAGTGAACCACCTGTTGATTTGGTAAGCTCCTTTTTTGATCATCATAGAGCACTTCCCTAAAGTTAAATAACTGCTCTGCCTACAACATTACACAGCCATTCACAAATCAGGAACATGTGTGGGCCCTGACACAATAAGACGACATTGACCGAAAAGCTGTCCTTGAGCTGACATTCATCCATAGTGTAGCTGTAAATACAATAAAGACCTTGAACCTTGAACCAAACGACCAAACCCAACCTTCAAATACTGCTCACAGATAGGGAGATATGATCATGGATAAACAAACATCTTGCTAACTTTGGCGACTGATTTTCCCCAGCGGGATCAATTAAAGTCTTATCTTATCTTTTACTTTTCAGTTTTACGTGATAAGTAAAAGATGATGGACAACAGAAACAAACAACATCAACATCAACATCAACAACAACAACAACAACAACAGCAACAGCAACAAAATAACAACAACTACTACAGTATTAAGAAACAGATAGCATGAAACTTACTGAGGTCCTGGTGGTCTTCTGGTTCCTCCTTTTTAATAGAATCGTCCCCAGCTGGTTCTGAAGAGTTCATCTCCACCTGCGGTCTGGACTCCACAGACTGGTCTGGAACAAAGGAAATGAATAAGGGCTTTAATTATAAGGACTTAAATGTAGATTAGATTTGACATGAGTTGTCCTGCAGCTATTTCAATGTCCTGATTCCCAATCTGGCACAGGCCTGCTACCAGCACTAAAGCAGAGCGGTTTCAGAGATGTTTTTATGTAAGGTTGTGGTTCCTGGTACATTTTAGTGATGCAATGCACCCTTCGCTAAGCCTCACCCACTCCACTCTGCCAGACCAAGTTCTGGCAAGGTGTGGATTTCCCCATATAAATGATCAATCATTTTAGCTTCAAAATCTCTTCTAAATCTAGTCAACAAAGCCTGCAGTATGCACTGGAAAATGTGCATGACAAAATCAACTAAAAACACATGGAAATGTTAGAGGGAGAAACAGTATATCCAACTCAATCAACATTAATCTTGAGGTGGTTACTGATTTACGGCAGGTACGATGAGGAGGATTTTAGAGACTATCCTGGTGAATCCCTCCCGTCTTTGATCTGTTAGTGGAGACTAGGAACACATTCAGCCACAGACTTATTGTCCCCCTGCACAAAGCAAAGATTCAGACAGTCCTTACTAGCCATCAAGCTCCACAACAAAGACTCCATACAGTAAAGTTCTCTTCTGTTCTTGGATTACTGACTCCTGCTTGACTCTGCCACTTTTGTACATGGACTACTGGGATGTACACTTAAGAACATGACATATGCCTGTTAAGGATAACTGCTGTAAATGTTTAATTGTTGATAGATTTTCTTCTCATTATATTCACTGTTGATAGACTGTACATATATTATCAATATACCCACTGTTGTAGGTCCATATATGTCTCGTATTCACTGTCGATAGTCTACACATACGTATGTACATACCATTGACAGTGAATATGTGACAGATGCTGTATATGTACAGTGTCAGCCGGCCTGAAAATAACCAAGAAAAGAGCAAAGACACATGAAAAGTATAATATGATGGTGGAGAGAGAGAAAGAGAGAGAGAGAGAGAGAGAGAGAGAGAGAGAGAGAGAGAGAGAGAGAGAGAGAGAGAGACAGAGAGACAGACAGACAGAGAGACAGACAGACAGACAGACAGACAGACAGACAGACAGACAGACAGACAGACACCACTACCGCTACCACAACCACCACCATCACCAACTAGGAAACAGATTGCAACCTACTGCAGTCTTTGTGGTCTTCAGGTTCCTCCTGTTTAATAGAAATGTTTATGGCTGGGTTCATCTCCACCTGTGGTCTGGACTCAAACTGGTCTGACTGATCTGGAATTAAATAATTGAATAAGGACTTAAATGGTTGACTATAAAGCTGCTGATGCCAAATACATAACCAAGCCTCAGATTCAGATAAACTTTTGTGTACAATTTTCAAATACAACTATGATGTCGAACTATTATGATGTCATTGCACACAACAAGTGAAACAAAACAACAATCTATCTATCTATCTAGGGAAAAAACACTGTTTTCCCCCGCCCATTTATCCTATACACTGAGAGAGAATGAACCTTACTGAGGTCTTGGTGTTCTTCAGGTTCCACCTGTATAATAAAAATATCCCTGGATGAATCATAGTCAGAAGGTTTCACTCCAGTGTGGACGCTCTGATGAGACTTTAATTGATCATTTAATCTAAAACTCTCCCCACACATTTCACAGTAGAACGGCTTCTCTCCAGTGTGAATTCTCTGGTGTAGTCTGAGACCAAACCTTCTGGTGAAGCTTTTCCCACACTGGCCACACCCGTAAGGCTTTTCCCCTGTGTGGATGCGCAGATGAATCTTTAATATTCTTGCCTCACTAAAACTCCTGCCACATTGTTCGCAGCAGAACGGTTTCTCTCCTGTGTGAATGCTCTGGTGACTTTCGAGGCCGGACCTTCTAGTGAAGCTTTTTCCACACTGGGCACAGCGATAAGGTTTTTCTCCAGTGTGAATTCTCTGGTGTCTTCGGAGATCAGACATTCGGGTAAAGTTTTTCTCACACTGGCTACAGCAGTAAGGCCTCTCTCCTGTATGGATGCGCTGATGAATCTTAAATTTTCCTGAGTGGCGAAAACTCTTCCCACATTGTTCACAGCAGAACGGCTCCTCTCCCGTGTGAATTCTCTTGTGTGTTTTGAGAATAGCCAACGTTGCGAAGCTTTTCCCACACCGCTCACAGCAGAGACCTCTTTGTTTCACTGGGGACAGAGCAGGACAGGTATCAAATATTACACACTACAGTAGTTTGAAACACAGCAGTGGTAAATGTTCAGCCTGCACTACAGGACTGAAAAGGTGGGCCTGAAAAGCACAACCCACCACAAGGACACTAGCTTTGATGTTTGATGTTTTGGTTCACAATACTACGTCCATGCTCGTAGTATTGTAGAGGAATCTCAGCGCATGGCCTCCATGTAATTTGGATAAAAAACAATAAAGGCCAATAAATGTATTCTCAGTGTGTAAATAGCATGTCTTATTGTGGAGGCCTTGACATAAAGCAAAAGATGTAATGTATTTACATGGATATGTATTATAAACACATTTTGTTTAATGGCTTCAATTGACATGTTTTATTCCAAATCATACCTCATACGAGCCATCAACCTGTAGGTTCAGAGCTAACCGTTACTTAACCTATGCGGCAGATTCTGACAATGCTTTTCAATGGGAATGGGGCGTGTTTGTTTTTGTGGAAATCCGCGAATGGCAACAAACCACTCTGTTCCCATTGAAAAGCATTGGCAGAATCCGCAGCATAGGCTGTATGTGGCGTATGTGATCTGTCTGTGTTTGCATGTATCAGACAGACAGCAGACAGCAAGTGTGTGTACATCAGAGAGATGCACGCTGCGCACATCAGAGAAAGCCCATGTCAGAGAGAGATTAAATAGATTTAGTGTCGGGCTTGGTAAAACTTGGGCCAATAAATTGCAGACCCTTGTCGGATTGGGGCTGGGCAGAGATCGAAACACCACGGGCGAGGGACAGGCTGGAGTTTTGGGTCCGTAGGCTATAGGACTCTAGCCTGGCATGGCCAGACTAATATCACTGCATAGATATTAGTCTGGAACCTGCATTTCCATGGGGCGAATTAAAAAAATGACTCTGGTGATAAACCCGCCCCATATTTGCATACTGGGCCCTGATTGGTCCCTCACTACTTCGGAGGGAGTGAAATCCAATCACAACTGAGCAGTGCCAGACCAAATCTGCCGAGGGCAATTTTGTTTTCTTCCAATCGCAGATTCGTCTGGTTTCCAGGCTAATAGGACTCTACCCACAATTGGGATGGGTCAGTCAGTTAGACAGAACAAAGACAACTTGCTTACTTGTAGTTTTATACGAGAAGTAAAAGGTGGTGTGTTGACCAATTTCACTTCTCGTATAACAGACAAAAAAGGAAATGAATAGAATATGGAACTTACTGAGGTCCTGATGTTCTTCAGGTTCCTCCGTCTCAATAGAAACAGCTATGGCTGGATCTGGAGAGTTCGTCTCCAACTGCAGTCTGGACTCCACAGAATGGTCTGGAATGAAGGACTTGAACTTTAACAATAAGGATTTTGATGTGACATGGCTTGTAAAGATGGTTGAATATAAAACAGAGGGAACAGAGGGTGTAAATAATTGTTTTTCAAAGACTGGGCTGTGACCCATAATACATCTCCAAGCTTTTAAAATATTACAACATACTCTATACAGCGTTGCCCAGGTGATTGCATGGGTGAAATAGGCACGACGAGTACTTGACGTCTATGACGTCCATACTGTGATGCCTGTTCATTGACTACAAGGGTACATTTAAAGTTTAAAACAGTTCATATTAAAGTATAATGCATTTTAAAAAGTGGAACGTTTCAACCCTGACCTGGAGTACAGGTGTGATTAAAAGACAGACAGACAGAGAGACAGACAGACAACTTTCTTAAGCAGATTTAATAACGGGTAATAAAGGGACTAGAGTCAGGGTTGACACCCCCAAGCTCTAAGACTTCCCCAAACGTATCCTAACATTAACCCCACCAAAGCTAAGCTTAAACCTAACCAACAGTTCCTAGCCTTTGCTAAAATTAATGCTTAACCATAACTAAAAGGAATTACCTCAACTTATGCAAAAGTATGTTCCCTATTGAACCATTATGTTACCGACCCATGATGCTACCACTACACCACAAGGCCCAACAAACACTGGACATCTAATGTTAGCTATAAGCTATTAGCCATTTAATTTCCCAATTAAAAGAGGCTTTCTGAAAAATTGTGCCAACTGCGATCTGGCTGCCTACAAGATGGCATACCTCCCCAAGAGGGCAGGCACCTCTGCAGTTGACAAATCACTAAACTAATTTAGTGGAAGTTGGCCGTGTGCTAATTTGTTGTAGGGTGAAGTTGCCTTTGATTAAGGAGTGACTTGGAGGCTGGTCAGCCAGTTTATGTTGAATGTATATTAAATTGCATTTGTTAGTTTTACATGCAGGTGTGCTGTCAGAAGTGGGCTTGAGCCTTTAAGTTGTGAAACGTGTCTAGACGAGGTGTTAGTCAAGTGAGTGCCTGTGCCGAACGGTGCAATGACCGCAACTTTGACTCAGTCAGTGCTGTCCGAGTTGCATACCTATAGGGTGGGAATCAGATATAATTTTGAAATTGCAAATAGATAACTATTTGACAATGAAAGTAGGTTAAACTAGATTACAAGTTGCATATCGATATGGTGGGAATTTGATAAAATCTACGTATTTAAAAATTGCACATACATAGTACTTAACAATGATTGATTCATTGGGGCAATGCATCATCGCGGCCGCCATATTACGGCATCGTGAGCTTGTAGATTGGCTATTTTCAAACGCATGTACATTATTAGAATATTTTTGAAGGGTCCCTGGCACAAAATATATTCAGATATGTGTCTGTGACCAAATACATATTAACTTGGCGGTCCTTGACATGATAAAGTTAGAAAACCACTGTCCTAATGCACGTATGCCCCATGTATGTCTATGGAAGCAGGAAGTCTCTCCACAATTAAAACCATTATACTGTAACTTGCTGAATTCTCAACTGATTATCAAAAGTCAGACATGTAGCTATGGTTATGATATGGTTTTATGATACAGAAAATTAAAAATGTACATTTTCATGCCAAAACACCTTATCTTACATACATATTGACAGTAATGATTATAAAACAGAAGATTATTATTTTTGTCTCATGCACTCACATCTGACTCAGGCATATTTCTTGCAGTGGCGTTATGGCAAGATGCCCTGCTTATTATGGGGCTTGCGTTGATGTGCAGTGGCCCCAGTGGCCACACAATAAAGCACTGAGGCTTGATTCCATTGTGGTGCTTTGACTGACCAACCACAGACTTCCGTTACAGCCCAGTCAATCAGAGGCTTATCTTACTTTTTCTCTATAGCTGGAACTGATGATGTAAGGCAGAGGGTCTGACCCATAGTGAGACTATGTCATTGTTATCCTGTATGTGCAGAGAAAGTGCCACTGTTAATAACTACTCTATACTGACTGAAACCAGACGAATAATGCTGTGGCCTCCCTGTCCAATCTTTAGCTATTCATTTTAAAGCTGGGCCCAGTTGCAAAACCACACTATACAGGGGGGCGTGCTTGGGTCTTGGGTGCATGTCCTAGTGTGATGACTGATGCTGGTCTATGTCTTATTTGTCCAACATGAAATAAATGACTACCGGTAATAACAAAAGAGTGCTGCACAAGAACACAGTTGTAAGTAAGAGATTTGCAGAGATTTTGTTTTCCTCCCACATGGATAGATTTTCAACCACGACCCATAAGTTTCACTCTCACTTTCATTTGGAACAGGAATTGCTCTACTGATTGCTCAGACAATCTTGAAATTGCAATCACGTTTGATCAATTAAACTAAATAATCAGTTCACCCCATAGTAGGAATAAAGAGACAGTATGAAACTTACTGAGGTCCTGGTGTTCTTCAGGTTCCTCCTGTTTAACACAAACGATTATGGCTGGGTCTAAAGAGTTCATCTCCACCTGCATTCTGGACTCCACCGACTGGTCTGGAATCAAATATTCATAAGGAATTTAATAATAGGGAATTGTGTTGTAGAGATAGTGGAATGTAAACAGAAGGAATGGAGGGTGTAAATAAGTATTTTGTTTGTGCTGTGAACCAAAATCCATCTCCATGACTGAAATTACGTTCACAAGAATTGATGGGACAAATTATTATATACTATATCATGTAATCTACAAGATAATAGATACACAATAAGCAGTATTATTTTTTCTCTGTTTTTTATGTTGATTTGAACTGTTTGGTTGCTACTATATATGTCTATGAAATTAATTCAAGGACCCCAACGGAAACAAGTCCGCAAGGACTTTTTTGGTCGGACCTTTTAGACAAAAGTATTATAAATGTAACTGTGTTGTTTTACATTCTTTTGCCTAATAAAATGTTCAATCAATCAATCAAGTATACTTTAAAGCAAAACTAATGCTGAAATAATTTTAAGTCCTTGCCCATAGTGTGTGTGACTGAGAAGACAGACTATGCACCCACTGCACACAAAATGAAGTGGAAACCGAGCTACACTTCCTAACCGTCTGTCCATTGTACCAAGACATCAGAGACACATACTTCCCACAGATTACAACCACACACGGAGATTTTGAAAACATGACCAATGACAAAAAACTCCCATATCTGCTGGGCGAAGTACAACAATGTGCAAACACAGCAGCAAGATTCGTGAGTTGCTGTGATAGGAAAAGGATATCAAACGGAACACAACCACCCTAAAGACTAATCATTGTGTATATTCCGGCACTATACCTGCACCCAGTGATCTTGGTACATAGAAATTGATCTATTGAAGATTCTGACTTTCAAATGTACATATTTTTTGTTTTGATCGTATTGCTGTATTGTTGTATTGTGCTTTCTGCTTTGGCAATGTAAACGTATGTTTTCTCATGCCAATAAAGCCCTTTGAATTGAATTGAATTGACTGTGTGTGTGTGTGTGTGTGTGTGTGTGTGTGTGTGTGTGTGTGTGTGTGTGTGTGTGTGTGTGTGTGTGTGTGTGTGTGTGTGTGTGTGTGTGTGTGTGTGTGTGTATATATATAATCAATATGGCACTTCCAGTCTACTTGGTTGCTTATTCACTTGGTGAAACTATTAACAGTTTGGACCTGAGAGAAAGAAACAAGGAGGGCATTTAACTTACTCGGGTCCTGGTGGTCTTCAGGTTCCTCCTTCTTAATAGAAATGGCCCTGGCTGGAGAGATCATCTTCACCTGCAGTCTGGTCTCCACAGACTGGTCTGGAATGAAGGAATGTATATCCCTGCAGGAATTTTGGATGAATTAAAATGACAAACTCCTCTCATCAACTGCATTATGTTAATAAGCACAGCACACCCATGTTGGTTGGTCTACAGTTTTACTATACTCCAGATCCAGTGTACTTTAATTACAGCGTAAGTTAAATGTTTTAATATAATTGTACTGAAACCTGTACAAGTTACATATTTGTTGTCAATTGCAATGGGTCTCTCTTGACTTTTGTCCTCTACAACAGAGGTTCTCAAACATGTTCATGGCAAGGACCCCTACATTGATTATGTATTTGGCCAGGGACCCCCATTTGAAAAGATTTTGTGCCAGTGACCCCATAAGAGAAGATTTGTCAACTTGTTTTTAAAATAGAAGATCTACAAGCTCACAGTCCATCATATCTCAAGGAGTTGTGAGCTTGTAGATAGGCCATTTTTGAATAACAAAAAAAAAGAAAAGAAAGTAAATAAAATAGCTATTAAATACCGTTTAATAACCTGTCCAGACTCAAGTGTTCTGATAATTATTCTTAACATGCCAATTGCAAATGTAAATGTTTTAGGTTGATTTATTTTACCCTTTTCTTTTTTGGGAGGTACGATCCCCGCACGTTATGATTATTAATTTGTAAACAGTGGCCTAACATTACTTACTGTATAGGCTAACATGGTGTACCATAGTAAACAGTAACTGTGTTTGTATAAAACAGTAATGTTAAATAATGTGTATCAAAGAACAAAATTAACATTACATAGCCTACTGTGTAACTAATAACAGTGAAACAGTAACGTTACATACTGTGTAATAACAGTGAAACAGTAACGTTACATACTGTGTAATAACTAGCCTTGGATCAAGACTACCATAGTCTTTTATCAAGTTTATTAGTTTCGTATCTCAGACAGTCTTGGCCTGCACCCCCCAGTGCGTCATGCACTTTCACCTGTAAAGCCCGTACTTCTCCGTACATGTACAAAGAATATATATGAGGTGCTTACCCGGTTGCCCCAAATGTTAACTAGCACTTCGGAGTCTTTGTGCAATGTATTAGTCAGTGTTCTTCAATAGATATGTGTTTTAATCCCGTCTGTGTCGGGAGTACCACCCTCAATGGGCGTTAGTAACGGGGCGCATCCGGTGAAATCCGGTATTGCCCTTAATGTAAACAGAAAATTAACGACGGGGGGAATGACGTTCGGCCACAAAGGGGATTAAAACACATATCTATTGAAAAATACGGACTAATACATTGCACAAAGACTCCGAAGCGTGAGTTAACATTAGGGGCAACCGGGTAAGGTAAGCACCTTATATATTACGGAGAAGTACAGGCTTTACTGGTAAAAGTGCAGGACGAACTGGGGGGTGCTAGCCAAGACTAGCGTAGATACGAAAGTAAAAGTCAGACTCGATAAAATACATCTATGATAGTCTTGATCCAAGTATAATACTGTGTAATAACAGTGAAACAATAACGTTACATACTGTGTAACTTGATAAGTGGCTTCAACATGGCGGCCTACATCGCTGCTATGTTGTTCTAGAGACGCTGATGTGCATTTAGGACGTTATTCCTTTAAAACTCCCCAACCGCAACAGCTTTAGATGAACACTCGGCGAGATGGACTCTCAAGTTCGCCGTTTCTTCAGATGTTTTACAGTAGTTTCTACCGTTTATGTTGTCGGGCTCACGTTTCAAATGTTATTGACTACATAAAAAATAAAGCTCATAATGTTATTACGATTTCCGGTTACGGCTTTCAAAATAAAAGTCATTCTTCAGATCCCAAGAAGTTATGACAAAGTATTTATTATTTGAGAAGAAGAGACACTCTTTTAACCACTTAATCCCCAGCATCTGTATTGTGGGGAAAGCTTTAGCTGAAAATAGCAGATCGACAAGCTCACAACTGCGACACGTAGTGAGCTCTCCACAATAACAGAAAATAAACAAGTATTGAACCCTGAGGGACTCCGGTTACCAATATGGGGGTTCAAGTGGTTAATGGTGGCATAAAATCTAATTGATGAGTGAATGATTTCTGAGCCAGCTGTGGTGTGTCAAAGGGCATGACTTGCAAGCAAAATATTGCTATATGCATCCACAAACAAATATAGGGCTTACATGTAAATACATTGTATAACAAAAACCGACATAGGCCTACTGTATAACATCATTTTTTATTAGTTTTGGGGGGAAATTATCTCTCATTTATTTCAACTATTTCTGTTTTTACATTAAAAGCCCTACTACAAGAGTGAGACACAAAAGTAGCAAAAATATCTACAAACTCACAACCTCCATTAACTAATTCAATCTGTAGAGGCCATTTGTCAGAAATCAAATCAAACCATCACTGATGCAACATGGGCATAATAATAATAATACATACGATTTATATGGTGCTTTTCTAGGTACTCAAAGTCGCTTAAAATAATAAATATAATGGTTCCCACTGCCCTCTTTGCTCTGGTAAAAACATAGGTCCACCCATGTGCATGCTGGTCCTATACTTGCCTACCTAAAGGTGACCACAGTGTTACCCAACTCATAAACAAAATTAAAACTAAACGAAACATTGGTTATTCCAACATTTAAACCAGCTTTTTATTCTGAATAATATAAATTGTCCCACATCTCCTGGCATCAAAACAGTAAGAATTGGTGCGACTTTGCACCTTGCGCTTAAGATTTCAAAATATTTAAACTTTTATGCACATATAAAAACTGCAATGCAGTTGCTTGACAATGCTATTTGTCAAGCAACACCGTTGAGCGAAGAATAGAAATTAAGCTTAGGCTAGCATTACATTAAACACAATCATTTGATTGGCATATGCAAGTAAAAATCTGTGAAATAAACATTTTGAAAATGCATCTTAATCATGATTTTGCATGCAAAGATAGAAAGGTGTTATCCATAAAGTGTTTAGTCTGTAGGTGGTCCACAGGCATAACCTGCAGCTGTCAATCTCTAAGACACCAGACTTCCTCAGAGAGACATATTAATGTATTTAAAAAGCAAGAAGAGCTAAGAACAAAAGGCTCTCAGGCAGGATGTCAAATGTACCACCACAATTAGTTTTAATTGTGATTTTTCTGTATAGGCTACAGGTGGCAATTATTTTTCTGTAATGATTATACTTTCATTAATGTCTAATAAAGGTGTATTCCCCCTGCTCATATGTGCACAAATGTACCTCAGTCTTTGAGTGCAAAAACACACTGTGTGCAATATTTACACAATACCATGAAAACATAATGTGTTTGTCAATCACTCACAGTTGTAGTATAATTTCCTGTATGCCCACTCACATTATTAATCTACTTCGGTGACTATATCAACAACATCTATGTGTATCAACTTTTATCCTAGCACTAGTAGAGTTGGGAACCACTGAACTAGACTTGCATGTTACTCACCGGTTACTCACCGGTGCTAGAGGTCAGCAGAATTATTGCCTGAGTATTTCACAGTAAAGCTTTGTGCGCAAAACCACAGTCAGGATTAGAAATTAATCATATTAACTCCACTGTAGGTTAATATAGTCCATTTATAAATACTCTTAGAATAACTTAAAGAAACCATTTCCTCAAGTCATTCTGTTTCTATGCTGTAATCATTTCACCACTTTGGTGGTCTTCGCTGGCGTACTGGACGCACCCCTTCCTTATACACCTGCCCAGAGGGACCTCCCTCTCCTTCAGTGTGGTGCTGCAGGTCTGCCTGATGTAGGGGAGATGTTAATGGTTGGCAACGTTCAGTACTACAAACATCTGGGATCTCATCACCGGCTGTTCCAGGATCAGTGTCCCTCCTAGTTGTAGCTGTTGATTGGCCCCTTCCTTCACCTGGGGCCAGCTGGGTACGTCCATGGGTATTCCCTCTAGACGTGTCAGGTGCTGTCTGACCACAGTGTTTGAGAGAATATGGTCTGTCAGCATGCATGAGCTTATACTTGTTAACATTTCCTGTGTTATTAAAACTCTTTCCACACAGTTCCACACGGCAAGACTTCTCTCTAATGTGAATTCTCTCGTGATTCCTCAAAGCAGACAGTTTGCTGAAGTGGTTTCCACACTGGTCACAGGAGAAGTGTCTTGGTTTCACTGGAGACAGGACAGGTAAGGTATCTGAAATAGACATGGAGGGATTATTTAGCAAATAACATGTACTGTATTGCTATTTGATTTTATTTGAAGACAATTATAATAAACAAATATGTTTCTGATTATGTGGATGTGCAATCGGTACTGATAGGATATTTAGCTCTCAGAACAGAACAGTTGTGTATGGGAATGCATTGTGCGAGACTCAAGGGCCCAACCCCTAAATCTATTCCAAAACAAAGTTACAAAATGTGTTATACACAAGAAGACATAGAATTAGACATCTTATCCCATTAAAACCGGGAATGCATCTGTGTAACCACTTAACCACTTGAACCCCATATGGGTAACCGGAGTCCCTCAGGGTTCAATACTTGTTTATTTTCTGTTATTGTGGAGAGCTCACTACGTGTCGCAGTTTTGAGCTTGTCGATCTGCTATTGTCAGCTAAGGCTTTCCCCACAATACAGATGCTGGGGTTTAAGTGGTTAAAACATTATTTTATACTTTGGCTATTCAAAAATAGCAGATATAGAAACTCATAGGGCGGCACCAAGTGCCACGCTACGAGCTTGTAGATCTGCTATTTAAAAAATATATACATTTATATATATTTTTTAAAGCGAACATTTTTAATTCAAATCTTTGCTTCTGGTGATTCTACAAATGTCTTCTAAATCCTAACAGTATTTTTTTGGGAAAAAACTTATGTTGCTATATATCAGTGGTTCTCAAACTTTTTCATGTCAAGGACTACCCAAAATGATATGTATTTCTCAAAATACATCTCTCAAAATCTCTCAAATCTCAAAGATTTGAGTTAAAAATGTATATCTATTTTCAAAGATTTGCACACATTTTCACGATTTCTTTTCCTCAAAAATACAGATCTTAAAGCTGAAAGTGCGGCACAGAGTGCCGCGCTTTAAGCTTTGAGATCTACAAGCTATGAGCTTGTAGATCTGCTTTTGAATAGCCAAAGAAATCTAAGATGATACAGATGCGTTCCCGGATTGAATGGGTTAAGGGACAAAATAAAGCACAGTATATAAATAAAGTGACTAAATAGAAACTGAGAACTCTAATGTTCACCCATTAACAAACCAACAGAGGAGGCAACCATGCACTAATGGAAAGTAGTTGTGGATTAATTGACACACTTCCAACATGTAGCTAGGAGGAGTCAGGGATCAAACCAAGAACCTTCTAATTCCAAGACGGCTGCTCTACTAAGCCGCTGCCGCCCCAATGTTGAGGTTTGGTAGAACCTAACCTCGCGTCACCAGTCTTTCCACCTCGGAGGAAAGCCTGGTATTCGTTATTAATGGCCCGTGTGATCCGGTCTAGGCCACACCTACTGAAAAAAAAAGAAAAAAAGCAATTCCTCTTTCCGGAATTTGCCGTTCCGGTTTGGCGGAGCCGCTTTGTTTTGGTTCCCCCTGTCTGGTTCCCCAATCCCTATTTAAATGGAATAGAATTTCCCTGTGGGATAATAAAGGTAGACAGACGCTAAATAGTCTCCGGAAAGTACACTCAAATGTATATTTAAAAAATAAGCTAAACTACGCCGCATCAAGGATTTTATTAGGTAGGCCCACGGACGGACCTAGGTGAAGTCTTTCCGGATTTGCTGTTCCGGCCGCCTGGTGACGTAGGGTTACTTCCGCTCCCTACCGGATCATAGACCCGAAAAGGTATGCTTCCCAGGCTAGGTAGAACCCATGGTTGTAGAGCTACATGGGCATGTTATGTTGACCAGATATTGTCAATCATCTTTAAATGTTGCTTTTGTGTGCAAGGAACCATATAGCGATTTCATTCTCTCACTGCATAGCTAAACAGCTCTCAAAATCATACTTGAAGCACATGAGGAAGCAAAAAAGTGCATCCAGCCAATATACAAAAAAGAAATAAACAAAACCAAAAAATAGTCCTGATATGTACAGTATTTTAGAAAAGCAATTGAAAGTGATGTTAGCTTTAGTTAGTTAGTTTTGTAGCAGAACAAAAAAGAAAAAGGTCACAAATATTGGTGTAACACGAGCATGACCAACGGTCACTGAAAACATTACGTACTAGGACCATTTATTTTTTAATATATTGGCAAAATCTATTTCATTTGTATTCTTTCATGTGCTATAAGTGTGATGCTGTGACCCTTTTTCACCATTCAATGACAGTGAATGGAATTACTACTTCTGGTTCCCCTATCACAGAGCACAGAAGCAGATAAAGATAATTGACTTGAGTATGAAACTTACTGAGGTCCTGGGCGTCCTCTGGTTCCTGCTGTTCAATAGAACCGGCCCTGGATGGATCTGGAGAGTTCATCTCCACCTGAAGTCTAGACTCCACGGACAGGTCTGGAATAAAATAATTGACATTCCAGGTGACTTTAGGATGAATTAAAAATAGTATTTAATATATATGTAAGGCTAAACACACCTATAAAGGTGCTATTTTCAGTCAGGAATAATAGGCATAGGCACAGGACCGAAAAACCACGGCTGAAAAGTGTTTCAGAAATCGACTTTTCCTTCAAAGGAAAACAGGAAACTTACTGATGTCCTGGTGATTTACTGGTTCCTCCGTGCTAACAGAAACGGCCCTGGGTCTAATCCTGGGCTGTTTCTTCTTCATCTTCTCTCCAGTGTGCATTCTCTGGTGCTTTTTGAGATTAGCCATTGTTAGGAAGGTTTTTTCACACTGGTCACAGGAGTAAGGCTTCACTCCATCATGGAGGCGCTGATGCGTTTTCAAGCTATCAGACTGGGTGAAACACTTCCCGCATACATCACAGTAGTACGGCCTCTCACCAGAATGTACACGCATATGAGTCTTCAAGCTTGGAGACTGCGTAAAACTCTTCCCACATAGTTCACAAGAGTACGGCTTCTCTCCAGTATGAATGCGCTGATGAGATTTTAAGTTTCCAAACTGAGTAAAACTCTTCCCACATTCTTCACAGCTGTAAGGCCTCTCTCCAGTGTGGATGACCAGATGATTCTTCAAGTTTCCATACTGAGTAAAAGTCTTCCCGCAGTGTTTACAGGAATATGGTTTCTCTCCAGCATGCATGAGCTTATGCTTGTTAAAGTTTCCCGTGTTATTAAAACTCTTTCCACACAGTTCACAGCGGCAAGCCTTCTCTCTAATGTGAACTCTCTCGTGATTCCTCAAAGCAGACAGTTTGCGGAAGTGGTTTCCACACTGGTCACAGGAGAGATGTCTTGGTTTCACTGCGGACAGGACAGGTAAGGTATCTGAGATAGACAAGGAGATATTATTTACACATTGAGCAAATAACACATGTTGCCGTTTCATTTGATTTGAAGACATGTATAACAAACAAAAACATTTCTGATTATTATATGGATGCGCAATCAGAAGTGATGGGTAATTTGGATGACTGCACAATAGAATCCTCACTAATCACTATATTGAGGGAGAAATCTGTGTTTTCCAGCTCACAGAACCTTGCCAACAGTTGTGTAGGAGAATGCATTGGAATCTGAGTTAATAATACATTAAATTAACTTTACTTGTAAAGCACCTTCCAAAAACAAACTTACAAAGTGCTTTACAATAAAAGTAAATAAAATGATACAAGACAACAGCTTAAAGGACAGAATAAAGCAAGGTAAGGTATATGAATAAATGACATGAAAATTGGAGCAGCATGAAGGAGGGTCAAATAGATACAGCTATAGATATAGATACAAATATGTTTGCAAATCAGCAAATTTCTCTTTTAATGACAGCAATTCATACTTCTATTTAGTCTAAATCACACATAAGAGTCAGCTTCATGCAATCAGCGAGTAAGTTCAGAGTTCAACTTTCTTCAGGATAAAAAAAAAACATAACTCTAACCTAAAATCAAGATCAGTTTTATTATGAAATGAGTGCGAAGGAAAAACGTTATCAGTATTATGGTGAGCGATATTTTTTGGTTAAAACAAAACTTATGGTGTTAAAAGGTTAAAGCATTATATTGTGATAGTAATCATTGCTATAGAGTGTTTGTTCAGTAGCAGGGGTCTCTGCGTCTCTCCAGATCTTTAATAAACAGAAAATATATTTTCAGGGGGGAGGCCAATCTTCAGCCAATCAGGAGAAAGTACCCATTTATCAGCTTCAATGTAATAGTGTTCCAGTTCCAATGTTGTCTGCTGATTTCTTTGTCATCACTGCCAATTTCACTTGTTTAATCTGTATCCTGTGTGAGTTCTCTCTCCTGATTGGATCCCGACCTGAAAATGCATTTTCTGTTTAATCAAGAGCCTGGAGGGACGGGGAGACCCCCTGTTCCTGAACAAACACTCTATAGCAGCGGTGGGCAACTTTGATGATGGAGAGGGCCACTATATTTCTACACTCATTTCAGAGGGCCACATTGCATACTGTTGGGCAGAAACCTCTTATAGTATATCTTATACACTTTTTTTTGTAAATGAATGCCATATTTTGCCTTCTAAGTCACACAAAAGTGGCAAAAATAGCCGATCTACGTGTAGATCGGCTATTTTTGAAATTTTTGAATTAGAATCCAGATTTTTGTTTTGCTCTTTTTGAATTGGAATTCTGAAAACTAACATTTTTATTTAATTTAAAATGCGTTATACTTATGTTCAATTTTTGAACTTAAATACAAATACTTAAAAAATACAATAGAATTTTAATACTAGTCATTAAGCTACTACTATTAGACTGTTAGTAATTCAAGCAGGTCATGTTTGCATGATTGGAATTGTAACAGCTGAAATCAATAACATATCAGTATTCCGATATTAACCTGCGGGCCGCATTAAGTGAATGTGGGGGCCGCATGTGGCCCCCGGGCCGCCAGCTGCCCATGTATGCTCTATAGCAATGAGTACTATCAGAATATGAAGCAATTTCACACTTATTTTAACAAAAGAATATCACTGACTTACCCTACCTTTAACATTCAACAAACGTCCTTAAAAGGAGAAAATTATAACATCATATCAGCTGACTTTGGTGTGAAAAGCCAAAAAGAAAATGTCAGGATATGAATGAGATACAATGCAAAAACAAGCAAACAAAAAAAATCCCAGTGAAAAAATTACAAAAGAGCTATACAGTAATGCTTAATTGTAGTTTTACATGAGAAGTAAATGATGATGGATAACAGAATAGACTAAAACAAATTGAGAGTGAGAACATTGAGAGTATACAACTTACTGAGATCCTGGTGGTCTTCAGGTGCCTCCTGTTCAACAGAAACATCCATGGCTGGATCTGGAGAGTCCATCTCCACCTGCAGTCTGGACTCCACAGATCTGTCTGAAATGAAAGCACATTTTATACATAATAAACTCAACATACCTAATTTATGCTTCGGCAGACAAAAATGATCCAAATTCAACAGCTGACGTCAAGCGGATCATTTTAAATGGCCGGACACTGGTTTCTCATAACTGCTGATTTGTACGGCGTGGGGAAAAAGTATAAAGTGGGGGAAAAAAAGAATGGAGGTACTTCCTTGACCTACTGGCAAAGAAATGTGGTGCCACAGAGCCATGCCATAAAACATGGTAACATAATAATCTCTAATTGTTAAAAGCAAGACAAAAGTGTAAAATATAATTGTGTGTGGAAATGACCCGATACAGCTTTGGATTGGTAGGCTCTAGGCTGGCTGATGCTGCATACGGTACATCAAATAGAAACAATTTTTTTTCTGGTTTTCTGGTTTCAAGTGGTCTCCTATGGGCATGTCACATCTGTGACGTAAAACAGACAATGTGTCCCAAAACGTGACAATATGAAACGCAAAAGGGACATGACGTAACATGACACTTTGGGACAAATCACACCCGTTAACATTGAAATGTGAAAGCCACATACGCCACATTTAATAATATTTAATATAAGGATATCTGCAACTCAAACTAGTTCGGGTATGCTACTGGGAGTAACTGGTAAAATAGTGTGTTATATTTTGATAATCGATTAATCTGTCATGATTTAAATGATTAATCAGATTATGTCTCCACCTTTTACATTTTGTTTGAGACTGTTTTAAGCATGTACACATATGAAAGACAAAAAAAATCTAAATAAAAGCCACCCATGGTACCTTTACTCTTCTTCTGACTGCATATATTTGATTAAACTAGAAAAAGTGCTCTTCGGAGCACAGGTATCCGCTAGGTCAGGTAGGTTATTGTGGGCCAGCAATGTTCCGAAATCGGCAATCAGGATGAAATATGAAAGATCAAACAGATCTGTCTTGATCACATGACTATAGAGATCATGTGTACCGATTTCCGTGAAATTTGGATAAAATCTGAAGGAGTAATATTAAAAAAAATCTTATACTGGTGGCGTTTTAAAAGGCAGATGTGAAAAATGCAGGGCAAAGGTTTTTCCTTGTCCTCCAGGGTGTGCGCATACAAAGTTTTACATAGATCGTATAGGTAAAAACACGAATTGGCCTGTTATAGCGCCACCATGAGGTTGATTTTAAAATGTTCTACGGAAAATGCACGCTGTGTTCATGATTTGAGGCATTTTGTTCAAAACGAAGCATTTCTGCGAACTCTGGAAGCCAATCTTAGCCAATCAGGATGGAATATGAAAAATATGAAAAACCTGTTTTGTTTAATGACTATAGAGATACTGTGTAAAGATTTGCGGGATGTTTGGACAAAATCTGTAGTACTGTCAAGAAAAGTGTTTTGCAAAAATCTGCCTCCTCGTGGCGCTATAACAGGTCCATGTGAAAAATCCGGTGTATGTGCACAGTTTCGCTGCCATCAAGCCAACAGTGCCAGAGATTAGCTGTTCACAGACAGAAGGACGGACACACACTAACACGGACAGACGGACAGACGGACGGACAGGGTGCAAAACATAGTCTCGGCCATGCCTTTCGGCCTGGCGGAGACAATAAATACATTTGTTAGGCTAAACTAACGGTTAACATTACTCTTTTAAACTCAAATATGTCATTTCTAAAAATAAACAAACAATCTCAAGTTATTAACATTAATGAGTGCTTAAGCAACACTAAACAGGTCGTGTTCCGCTATGAAAGTTTTAACTGGATTCACATGCTTCCATAGATGTAACCTCGCATCACCAGGCTTTTCAGTCAGCCTGGTTTACTGCTCAGTGCTCTGATCCGGTCAAGAGCACGCCTACTGTTTCTGGTCATTTGCACACATACATACACGCCAGATACACCCACAACCCGTTTCGGCCCCAGACGGGATCCACAGACAATTTCTCTAGCAAACAAGCTACCGACCCCGTATACACTGTGTGGACGTGCTCCCATTCCAAGCAAAGTCCATCTTACAGATATTGCTTTGATGTTGAGGGTGAAATGCTCCCAGACTATAGATGTTTTGCGCTATTGTGCATGTGCATAGGAAATGCAAATGGCTCGTTCCTAACTCTGCTTAGATAGCCATTTTAATCTATTCAGCCATTTTAATCTATTCAATTGGTTCTTCTTGGCTTACTGGTAATGTGCGTGCAAGGTTTCACGTTAAACGGTGCAGTGTACAGTGAGATTAGCTACTGCTCACAGACACACGGACAGGGGTGAAAACATAATAATGAGAACAAAAGAGGCCCTAAACCAGGTATCACAAACCGTTCTCTTTGCTGCAAAGGTTCTTCCTTCTTTTGAACTCAGCCCTGCCCTGCTGGACCTCGGGAGCAGACTTTTTCTCAATGGATGGGTCGCCTCCTCTTGTCTTGGCCTCCTTGTCATACTGCCCGGGCTTGCCGCCAGCCTGTGGGTTTCTGCGGCGGTAGTTGTGCTGGTAGAGACTCTTGGTTCTGGCCACCCTTGCTACCCTGGTTCTCTATGTCCTCCTCTCCGTCCTGCTGGAGTCTGGTATGGGTTGGACCCCTTTGTCTGAATGTTGGCCGACCTCCACTGCCAGATTCACCCACATTGTCACTCTGGTAGCTGTCTGGATAGTTCCCGTCATGGGATGGGCCACTCCTGCGGGGGTAGCGTCTGAAGCGATTCCTATCAGGGGCATACTTGCTCCCTTCGACTGGAACACCTCCTGGGCCGGTGACATTGGCTGCCTCTGCTCCTTTCTCCCCTTCAACCACATCAAATTCCACTGTTTCTCCATCTCCAACACTGCGATGGTATTTCATTGGGTTGTTCTTTTTTATGTCCGTCTGGTGTACGAAAACATCCTCTTTGGAATCATTCCTGTTGATGAAACCGTATCCATTCCTGACATTAAACCATTTCACTGTACCCAAGACTCTTGTTGCGATGACCTTCTTATCTCCTGTGGAAGCTAAGCCTTCCAGGCTGGATAGGCTCTCTAAATCGGCAGCAGACTGTGGTGGTTGTTCGCCACTCATGCTTACTGGTTGGTAATGGCTTGTGCCGGTGGTGGCTGGGCTCTCTAGTATGTTTACCAGTGGCAGATGGTAACCTGGATGGTAGCTGTCTGGATAGTTTCCGTCATGGGATGGGCCACTCCTGCGGGGGTAGCGTCTGAAGCGATTCCTATCCGGGGCATACTTGCTCCCTTCGACTGGAACACCTCCTGGGCCGGTGACATTAGCTGCCTCTGCTCCTTTCTCCCCTTCAACCACATCAAATTCCACAGTTTCGCCATCTCCAACACTGCGATGGTATTTCCTTGGGTTGTTCTTTTTTATGTCCGTCTGGTGTACGAAAACATCCTCTTTAGAATCATTCCTGTTGATGAAACCGTATCCATTCCTGACATTAAACCATTTCACTGTACCCAAGACTCTTGTTGCGATGACCTTCTTATCTCCTGTGGAAGCTAAGCCTGCCAGGCTGGATAGGTTCTCTACATCGGCAGCAGACTGTGGTGGTTGTTCGCCGGTCATGCTTACTGGTTGGTAACGGCTTGTGCCGGTGGTGGCTGGGCTCTCTAGTATGTTTACCAGTGGCAGATGGTAGTGGTGGTAATAATATGTAACTCTGTCTCTTCTGAGTAAGTAACACCCTATATACATAGGCTGGTCTGACATCACTCACCAACACAAACCATCGCCATTCATGCTAAACAATGGCTATCTGCGCAGGTGTTATATTTGTCTTACTGTTTCTCAGAATTGCTAAGACACATCTTGAAACTGTCACATATTTTCATAATTTTTTAAACACAAAACCTATAAACTACATTCACAAAACCCCTGACTCTTCTGGCAAAATCAGATAATCACTGCAAAACCATTTAAAACTACTGGTTGCTCAAAACCAAACAATGATTTTAAATCATACACACACAGTATAAACAATTGTATCACATGCATCTCGAGATCCACGTGGGAACAGCATGGCTTCAAGCATCTCAGACTTCATGTCGTCAGCCTGTGGCGTCAATTGTCAAAACAAGTCTATGACGTCTAAGACTGCAAATATGAGCCAGACAAGTCTGTGAGCCCTATGTATTATTATCATGCAATAACAGTTACACTAAATAATGTATTTAAAAAACAAGACCAGGAGACCTGGTTCTGCCAGACCCAGAATAAATTCCTAGTACGTAACACACCTACAAACCACTTTATAAGTTGAAATCTGAAGATCAGAGCACTACGTCACGCTAAGCTTGGCCAATCGAAAAGAGGGACCGGGAGGAAAAACGTTGAACCGGGAGGAAAAACGTTGACCGGGAGGAAAAGAGGGACAGACAAAGTCTCATGTAGGCCTGACCCCCTGGGTCTGGCAAATACAAATCATGTGTGAAGAATGGTGTGGATGTACTTCTGTGACCTACTGCCTGGCACACAAAATCTGGCCCTGATTGATCCAGCGATTTGCAAGATTAGCTCTGGACAAACAGACACTCTATAGTCTGTAAGAAAGTATCTCTCATAGATGGCTAACCTCTGATTCGCCCCAGACAGACAAATAAACAGCAAAAACCTATTCCACCCCTTGACTTCAGCCTGGCAGAGATAATGATGCTATGCACCAAGATGAAACTTACCGAGTTCCTGGTGATCTTCAGGTTCCTCCTTTTTAATAGAAACAGGCTCCTCCTTTTTAATAAAAACACTAACAGGTTCCTCCTTTTTAATAGAAACAGGTTCCTCCTTTTTAATAGAAACAGGCTCCTCCTTTTTAATAGAAACAGGCTCCTCCTTTTTAATAACAACACTAACAGGTTTCTCCTTTTTAATGGAAACATCCATGGCTGGATCTGCAGAGTTCATATCCACCTGCAGTCGAGATTCCACAGACTGGTCTGGAATTAAGGAATTAAATAAGGACAACATTTTTATTAAAAAGCTCTTGCCTAAAACCAATATCAGTTTTACTGTCAAATGAGAGGGGAGGAAAACAATGATCTGTTTTAAAATGAACATTTGCCAAATCAGATGTATTCTTCAGAGGTAGGGTATTGAATAATTCCTTTGCAAACGTTTTGTACATATATGGAACATTGCTACCGGTGCAGAGAAATAACCACAGATCTCCCGCTAATAATCATGCAAATATAAAAAATTCTGTTGGAATGTCTTTAATGTACGGTAGATGCAAAGGAATATGTATTCTAATCATTTTAACAAGCATTTGTGAAAATCACAATTGTGACGTCAATAGAACTGTGCAAGCAATGAGTGACAGTTCTTTCCAGGCCTGTGTGCATATAAAATAATCTACAATCTAGCAGCAAATGTTGTATCTCCACCTGCCCAGGGACTACAGATGGAAATCTAATTTTGGTACAAATAATCTTCTCTCTTTGGAATATGAGCAGGTGCGCTTCCTCTGGATGCTTTCCTAAGCAGTGGGTGCTCAGCCACAGAAACGACTTAAAGAAAGGAACCACACAAGGTTGAAAAAAATGGCAGCACTCCAGAATGAATGATGCAAGACAGTGGCTCAGTTTTATGCTCTCTCTTCTATTTTAGGCCTAAAATAAAATGGTTCCTTTCCTTTCTCTTTGCTTTGCGATAAATGTAGTTTGTACATGCTCTCTGATAGAAATAAATGAAATACAACACAACAGAATGAGGTAAATTAACAGAGAATATGAATCTTACTGAGTTCCTGGTGGTCTTTCTGTTCCTCCTTTTTAATAGAAGCACCCATGGCTGGATCTGCAGAGTTCATCTCCACCTGAAGTCTGTACTCCACAGACTGGTCTGGAATGAAGGAATTGCAAAAGGACTTTAATACTCAATGTACCTAATTTATGCCTTGGTGTTAAAGTGTCTTGCGAGACGTTGCAGACAAATTATGCAAATGTGCAGTTTGTAACGCCAAACAGACACTTTTAGATGGCAGTGTTCCTGCTGATGGTTGTTGTAACAGGGTTGCTATTGTGTTTGAAGTCCATCAAAATTCATGTCTATATGTTGGGTTCATCTACTGTATGCAGGGCTCCCCTTTATTTTCATTTTGGTGTAACTGCGCCCCCTTGTGGCTGGTGCAGTTTATATTCGTCGCCTGACGAATATAAATATGTACAAGAGAGAAAAAAAAGAAAAGTTCAGGGAGGGGAGGGGGGGGACGGGTTGGTGGGGGGGGGGGTTAAGGATAAGGATAATTCGTTCATGAAAGTCCTTGCGGTCTTGTTTCCAATGACGGCCTGTGAGCAATTAGGGGTTAAGAGTCTTGCTTAGGGACAAATTTCATTTCATCGACACATATGCTGACCTGGCCTGGAATCGTACCTGGGGCAACCAGGACCTCTGGCTCCCTAGGCGGGCTCACTAACCACTCAGCTATGGCCGCCCCAACGGTTAGGTTAAGACTTTGACAGGGGCCAGTTTGGAATTGCAGCCTCCTGAAGGTGTTTGTTTGGGGCAGTTTTTGAAAGTGATTAGGGTTTTACACTCCTTTACTCCTTTTGGTAGGGCATTCCACATTTTTGTTGAATAGCATGAGAACGAGTTGATTCCCTTTGTTGAGCCAAATCTGGGTTGAACATGATCCGTGGAGCTGCCTCTGGTGTTGTTGTGATCGTGGACTTCATTTACGTTTTGGAAGTATTTTGACAAATACAGGGGGATCCCAATGTTGTGGCGTATCTTGAAGTCCAGGCCCATAGCAAGTTGCTGTACTCTGTCCTCAACCCTAAGCCATCCAATCCTAGCAAAATGAGCAGGGGTTAGATGGGTTTTGTGTTTGAGGCCAAGAAGTAGCCGTACTAGTTTGTTTTGGGATATTTGGAGCCTTGTTTTTAAGGCCTTGGTGGTGTTGTGATACCATGAGGAGCATACATAATCGAAATGACCTTGTATGAGGGCCCCTGCAAGAATCATCAAGGTATTCTTAGGAAATCCTATACGAAAAGCGCGTTCTTTGGTTGACCTTTTTTATCACTCTTTCGGCCATTTTATCACCGTAGAGGTTTGCCTCCAAGACGGAACCAGGTAGGTAATTTCCTCCTTTCTTGTGATAACATCATCACCCGCTTTGATTGTGAAGCCTTGCTAAGGTTAGTACTAGACCCAAAAGGATGGATTCAGTTTTACCCAGGTGTAATGATAGTTTGATGTCAGCGAGCCAGATGCGGATCGTGCCGAAGTTCAGAGCTGAGAGCTAACATCTCATTCACCAGGGCAAGGTTTAGTTTCGTTTTTTTCTTGTAAGAAATGGGATGACTTTAATGTATAATATGTATATTCTTCAGAATAAAGCGGGGGAAAAAACTAAATTAGTATGAAACATACTGAGTTCCTGGTGGTCTTCGGGTTCCTCCTTTTTAATATTAATATAAACAGCCATGGCTGGATCTGGATAGTTCATCTCCACCATCTCACACAGGCTGATCTGGAAAGAAGAGGATTGAAGGCCTTTTATAATAGGTCAAGTAAATCTTTATTATTAAAGTAAACTCAACGTGCCTAATTTATACTTCTTTGACAAATTGTTAAGTGACACTTTGCAGGCACAAATTATGCAAATGTGGAATTGATATGATTAAAGACAGGTTCAATGCTTTTATATGGATGCAACCATTATGGTAACACTTATGCATCCCGTGTCTATAATATAAAAATACTTATATGGCATTATAATCTACTTATAACGCTGTATAATTATAGTTTTAAGAACTCATAAATAATCATAATGCTTTATAACAATAATAACACATTATAATGCATTTTATAATAAATTATAAGGTCAAGTATCCTAATATTTCATAAATGCTGGACACTCATAGACATTTGTTTTAGTAAGTATTGTAAGTGTAATTGCCGTAGTTGTAATACATTAAAATAATGTTATAATGTATTATAATCACTGTTATGCAATGCAATATATTGTGATTATAAGTCATTATAAGTTGTCAATTGGGCGCTTAAAGTCAGTAGTTCTCAACCTGTGGGTCACGTCAGGATTTTTTTTTTGGGGGGGGGGGGGGGTGGGGATGCATAGCAAGTGCATGTTACCCACGTTTACACTACAGGGCCTAGTGGAAGAAAAACAGTAGCCTACCACCATCTGATAAATAATGATTCAATAACTTCTTGGTAACTGCCTGGTCTTGCACCATTCCACATCCTGTGTTCACAGCGTGTGTCATCTTGAGTCAACCAAGTAGAGTATTGAATAATCTATTTAACATCCATCAGAGTTGTGTGTAGGCCTGTCACAATTATTACATAATCGCCTAAAATCGCAATTATTTGAGATAATCACACTTATTTTGCATAATAATCATTGTTTCCATGTTGAAAAAAATCATACATTTTCCAGTTTGATATTTTTTTTGTATTTTTTTTGAAAGAATACAATTATTAAATATGTCTTTAATTTCTTTATGTTTAAGTTATTGGTCATATCTGCCCTGTCAATGTTTGATTACGAAGAGTGAGTGCGTGTGCGTGTGACTTCAAATACACACCCGGAGTAGTAATTAAGTAGTGATAAAGTAAGTGAATACTACAGACCTGCCTGTCAGATGTATAGTTCTTGACCACTGACTGACTTCAACATAGAAAGTTATACATCTCTGCTCTACTGTTGTTGCTTCAATGACAAATATCTCTTAACAATTAGGTTCTGGGTCTCTTCAATACAGTAGGGTTTATAATCTGTCTGACTCTAGAACTATGAATGAACGTGGTACTCGGTCGCCGGTCTCTGGGTACATACACACAGTTCCGTCTAGCGTCCGTAAGACGGACGGTAGACGGGCGGAAGTCCCATACACTCCGATGTTATCGCGACCGTTCTTCCGGTTTTAAACTTAACATGGGAGTGTATGGGACTTCCGCCCGTCTACCGTCCGTCTTACGGACGCTAGACGGAACTGTGTGTATGTACCCACAGTCTCACACCATCGTCTCACGTCCAGTGTTGCCAGATTTCGCGAGAGAAACAAGCAACCAGGTCTATGAAAACAAGCCCAAAAGAAGCAACTTAGCTTAGGTCACATGAGCACTTTTTAAACCTATATGCGTCGGCTATTTTCAAACAAATCTTGAAGATGATGTGGAAAAATGTGGGAACATTTTGAAAGATTTTAACAACACAAATCTTGTATGGGGTTTGCGGTCCCTGGCATAAAATGTTTTCAGATAGGGGTCTGCAGACAAATACATCTTAATTTGGGGGTCCTTGACATGAAAATGTTTCGAAACACTGGTTTAAACAACATTAGGAAGCAAGACCAAATGAGCAACTACACTTAAGAAACAAGCCCAAAAAAACGCAACCCGGCGAAGCGACTTTACAGAAAAACAAGCCCACATTCGCTTATAATAAGCCGACATGGCAACCCTGATCGTCGCACGTCACGTCTGTGGGTACAGCCACACAGTTCCGTCTACCGTCCGTAAGACGGGCGGAAGTCCCATACACTCCCATGTTAAGTTTAAAACCGGAAGAACGGTCGCGATAACATGGGAGTGTATGGGACTTCCGCCCGTCTACCGTCCGTCTTATGGACGGTAGACGGAATTGTGTGGCTGTACCCTGTGGGTACATACACACAGTTCCGTCTAGCGTCCGTAAGACGGACGGTAGACGGGCGGAAGTCCCATACACTCCCATGTTAAGTTTAAAACCGGAAGAGCGGTCGCGATAACATGGGAGTGTATGGGACTTCCGCCCGTCTACCGTCCGTCTTACGGACGCTAGACGGAACTGTGTGTATGTACCCTCTTGTCCATAGAATAGATCCTTGTTGAGCTCAGCTCGCCATACCACTTCTGGTCATACTTTTCAGAATAAAATACAGAAAGAGCCTGAGGAACACATAAAAGGCAGATAAAGATAAAAAGACAATATGGGTTTAGACAGAGTAAAGAATGCGGAATTCAGAGTTGTTTAAAGTCAGAATTACGTTTTTTTTCGTGACTGCCGATTGACAGCCAGAAAGCCGGAACGCATCTGTGTCTTTTTAGATTTCTTTGGCTATTCAAAAATAGTAGACATATACAGAAACAATTGGCAAAGAGAATTGGGCATGGAAATTTCGGACGAAATGTGGAAAGATTGTATCAATAATATACACCGTAGCTCAATTAATGTCAGATACTCTTTAATTCAATTTAAAATTGTCCATAGACTGCATTTTTCTGCAAAAAGACTGCAAATTACATAAAATATTTCCCAACTCTTCTCCCTTGTGTGGGAAGTGCTAGAACAAGGAACTTTATCCCACCAATTTGTTTTGTGTCATAGGTACAACATTTCTGGGGTCAACTGTTTGATTTTCTCTCTAAAGCTTATGAAAGAGACTTCCCCCCTGCCCCTTTGACCGCTCTCTTTGGAATAGTGGAACCGGGATGGGTCCAAAATAAATATGAAATCCAGGCCATCTTGCCATCTACCCTGATAGCCAGGAAGTTAATTCTTCAGGCCTGGAAATCAGAGAATCCCCCAACAATCAACATGTGGCTAAGGGAGCTGGGAGGTGTGTTGCATCTAGAGAGGATAAGGTTCACCTTGACTGACCCCTATTTCAGAAGATCTGGGCACCTATTCTTGGGCTGCTGGATAAGATAAAGTGAGCGAGCATAGTGTTGTGCTGCCCCCCGGGTTCATACCTGTTGTATGCCTTTGTACTGTGCTAGATCGTGATGCTGTCCGTTTTGTGTGCCGTCATCAGCCTAATGTTTCTTGTATGTTTTTGGTTGTGTTATGTATGTATGCTTTGGTTTGTTTCTTGTTTCATGTTTGTTTTCTAAATTCATTTATATTTTGTATTGTGGTATTTCTTTTATCTGTTAAAATCCTGTTATTACAATACATTGAAAAATACCTGTGTGGGAAAAAAACTACAATAAACAGACATACAGATCTGCTATTTTCTTTTTTATCGTGAAAATTGGTGCAAATCTTTGAATATATATTGTTCAAAGCAAACATTTTTAACTCACATGCATCTTTGCTGCCTTCTGGGGGTCAGTGGAACAAAACATTTTGAGATGGGGGTCCGCGGCCAAATACATATAATTGGGGGGGGGGGTTAAAAGGTTTGAGAACCACTGACATAGAAAAAAAAATCAGAAAACTGTTAGGATTTAGAAGAGTAGAATCGGCCTCAGGTCTTATAATGCATTTCTCTCAAAGAACTCCTGCTCCCTTGTCAAATCATGTGACTCTCTAGGGGTCACTGTTTCGTAAACATGGATGCTCAGGATAAAATAGGGGGGTAGAGAGAATGCTTACAGAAGGTCCCCGGTTTGATTCCCAGCCCCAGCAAGACACTTAACCCCTAACTTTATTTCTTTATTTGGGTCATTCTTCGTGTCTATGAGGCAGACACCGTTTACCCCTAAATCAAAGTCTCACATAGGAACAGATGACACACGATACTAACCTGTTACAACTATATTTAGGATACATAGAAGAGGAAGAGGTTAGAGTGGAACAAAGGATGAATAGTACATTTACTTGTTCCAACTGTGTGGAACGTGTTTAAATAATGTGAATAATGTGACATTTATCTGGGTCATTCGCTGTGTCTATGAGGAGGACACGGTTAACACCCAAATCAGAGACTCACATAGGAACAGATGGCACATGATACTGACCTGTTACTATATTCACATAGTAGAAGAGGAAGAGATTGTATTTTGAGAGGAACAAAGGATGAAAAATAAATTTTCTTGTTCCAAATTTATACAGTAATAATGATCAGCATGTAAGGGTGCTGATGCACCATTTACCATTTCACACGTAGACACATGTATACACGCTTTTGTGTTTGGCTTAACTACCTGTAAATATTCCTACCAGCAGCACTGGTACTGGTATTATTACTGTGAAACATGCTTATATTTTGTGAGATGCTTTATTGCATTGTCAGCAAATGTGTGAAAAGCAACACAAAATATGTACATGCCTGCAAATTAGGGGAACTTATCAGATGTGTACGCGTGATGTTAGGTTCTTGGTTTACCTATGATCCTATAGATTACTGAGGCACAACACTGTCTTTATGCATTTGATGTATATGTTTACTTTGCTTACTGTAAGTCGCTCTGAATAAAGAGCATCTGCTAAATGCCTAAATTGTAATGGTAGGTCAGTAGTGAGTCCAAACAGAGTGCATACACAGGGCTCTGCCCTTATTTGCTATAGCCTACATGCCGTTAGCCACACTGAGTGAAAGGGGAAGTAGATACCAGCCAGAAATACAGGAAGGAATAAAGGGAAGACAGAAGAGAGAGAGGAGATGCACACTGTGCCGTTCGTTTGCATGTTTCAGTTTGAACGAGACCTACAAGCTACTGTAACACGCCTGACTAGAGAGAGAGAGAGAGAAAGAGAGAGAGAGAGAGAGAGAGAGAGTGAGAGAGAGAGAGAGAGACTAAAAAGAGTATACATTGTACTACGATTGTACGTGAAGAATATGCATGTTCATTATTAAAAATGCTTTTGAACATAAATGCATTTTCTTGAAAGACATACATTCCTTTATAATTTCCTGGGCTTGAGGGAGGCCGGGCTGGAACCTGGAACTCATGGCCCTGCTATCACTTTGCAGAAACCCTAAAAGACAACTCAGTTTCTGGAGCATCCCCTCTACCTCGACACAAACACCATAAAGCTCAACCCTAGTCTTCAGGTGTTCTCATAATGGCATGCACTTATGCACTAAAGTCCGATGTAGAAAACTAAAAAGAAACCAAACAAATGATGTTACCAATACCAACCATACTGCAGCCAAAACACAAGCTATAGGAAAACCAAATTAATTTATTGGAATCATAATAACCCAAACAAGTTATAGAAAGAAGTAGCTAATATAATTCAATGTAATGTTTATTTATCAGAGCCAGGTTAAATCACCATGGGCCCAGGGCCAATCATCTTTGTAGGCCCCCCATTGCACCACATATACTTCCATCCATATGCAGAGCATTACTATACCTCAAAAAGTGACACAAACTCACCAAATACAATAAACTAGGCCTTAATCTCGTCAAATTAATAAAGCAACACATCGAATGTGCAAATACAATCAAATAAACAATCTAAACAGCCAATTTTTTGTCTGCAGTTGGTGCTGCTCAAATCACTATGCAACAATCAATGAACGTCAGGCATCACCCTCCTAAACTGGAGTAGTTGTATGCATCAATGACCTCAGATCATTCCCAGCTTGGAAAATGATCTCTCCACGCTGGCATTTGAAATGAAGAAAGAGACTACATTCTGAGTGTAATGAAACGCTCTCTTGAGCTGCTGTAAAAGCAACTCTTGTATTTACGAGGAAACTCATGACATCATTTGCTCTGGTTTCACATGACCACAGATGAGGATGTAAAGAAAATGTCACGGTAGTTCTTGGTTGTTCTATCGCAAGGGAATTGCATGGGGAGTACAAAGGGTCATGCTAAAAGCTCATTTTTGTCCTCAGTCCGTGGGTACAGGTTACTGTCATTACTGCAAAATACAGTAGGAACAATACACCTTAATAGAGAGCTGTACTGGATCCACAAACTGGATAGCCAGAAGAGCTCAACCATTAAAACATGCTAATATAAACTAGAATCAAATATACTGAGAATAAGACTGTAGATTACATTGTTAGTTACAATACCTCTCACTGTTGTAGATAATCAGCCACCATGCTGAAGATTTTGGTCTCTATTTGACAAAGTCAACCATCTGTGTAGAATAATTGAACTGGGAAAGAAGGGAAGAGTGATACAGTGGGGAGTAACAGATACAAATAAATAGAAAACAGATTAAAAAAAAGATATACCTAGAGGTAGGTGAGAGTAGATAGGTGTAGGCACCCGTAGAGAGCGTAATCTACTGTATGTTCCCAGGCTCCACCCTAAACCTACAGTATTGCCAACTTTAAATTCAGAATTAACAAAACAGAACTTTACTAGATAATCAGGATACAGGCACAGGTACATGGAGAAGGTAACAAGAACAGAACTTTCACAAAGTAGCATCAGGAGAGAAATACAGAACTCATGACCATATGAAAAGGGTCTGGTTATGCTGAGTGGAGAACACTCTAGAGACATCTGGAGGATAGGTTGAGAAGAACAGGAGGAGACTTGCGATACAGGCATCATGCAAAGTATACCGTTAGTCTGTGTGTGTGTGTGTGTGTGTGTGTGTGTGTGTGTGTGTGTGTGTGTGTGTGTGTGTGTGTGTGTGTGTGTGTGTGTGTGTGTGTGTGTGTGTGTGTGTGTGCGTGCGTGCGTGCGTGCGTGCGTGCGTGCGTGCGTGCGTGCGTGCGTGCGTGCGTGCGTGCGTGCGTGCGTGCGTGCGTGCGTGCGTGCGTGCGTGCGTGCGTGCGTGCGTGGGTGTGTGTGCCCTGTACATATTTCTGTATAAGGCTTGAGGAACCGAATATAACTTGGCGCCACTTCTCCATTGAACTCAATGGACGTCATGTTCTATTCGTTTTGAATGGTATTCTCAGGCTTGATTTCTATCCTGATGCTGCAGTGTGAATAGTTCTGTTCTTGTTATCTGCTCCATCTACTTGTGCCTATGGCCTGACATCCAAGTCAAGTCCTGTGTTCATCTGAATTTGCATCCTTCCTTGTGTGCTTTTCTGCAATTGGGTCTTACAAGTTACAACCTCTTCCAAGCGTACCGGGGCACGGATCACTGTACCGTACCCGGGTATACGGCACGCAGTGTTCACACTAATCAAAACATCTGACAAGTGGACCTGGGGCGGGTTCCAAATCCCTGGTGTTAATCCACCTTCATTCTCACCAACAATCCTAACAGAATGATGCCCGAGTGAATCGTTCAAAAGAGTTAACATTGTACCTCATCAGGACAACTTCAAGCTGTTCCACATCAAATGTGCAGTTCACCTTCTACTACATGTAATGCCCTTCCTCTCCCCCCCTCGGTCCATGCCTCATGCTCTCCCAGCCCAGGTCATTCCTACTGTATAGTTATGAATATAGTAGAGAAAAGTAAAGGATAGGAAAAAAATGAAAAGAATACATGACATATATGTTGTCATGTTGTATTAATACAGTAAGAAGACTGAAAAACTATACTGACAAGTGTGATTCCTGGTAACGAGAACGTATTAGGAAATTTACAGAATATACACTTAGAACAGCATTATAAGTTATAACATTAATGCTTCATTTTAATAATTTACACAGTAAATGATTCAAATTTCAAATATTACAGAATTGTGAGATTAGTGAGATTCTACATGAGCCTAGTGACAATATGCACAAGACGGTTTGTGACATTAGTTCCAAACAGACACACTCTTATAGATGGGATAGCCTTTTTCAGAGCCAGGGAGTAAAACAAATATTTGTGAACTAGATGAATGTAACACAAATGCAGAATGTGTGGTCAGGAGTGGAATTGTCTCTTACTAGTGCACTGCCCGTTGGGGAATTGCCACCATTTGAAATGTGTGCCAATTTGGAGAGGGCCATTCTGGAGAACTGCTCAGCTCCGACTTCACACATGACACTGCGCTTCCTTGTGTCCTTGGCAATACACCCACCAAGTGTAAAGTCGATCAGGTGGGCAGTTCTTGAGACATCATGCGTGCCTGTTTGGAATGGGCCAGTTCTGGACAACCACTAATTCGATCAACTTCACACTCGACACTGCAGTTCTTTGGGTCCTTAGGAATACAAGAAGTTGTGTGTGATGTTGATTGGATGAACGGTTGAGGTATGCGAATGACCGATACATACATAAAGAGACTACTGGAATTTGAGTGCATGCATAGAAAATTATTGCTCTTCTGCCCCTGCTCGGACACCACACCTATTATTTTGGTGGAGGTGCTCTCAGAAATGTTGCTGCCAGGATATTTGGGGACGCAAGGCAGCAAAGATGCTTAACCCAGTGGTTCACAAACATTTTCATGTCAAGGACCCCCAAGTTGTCAAAAATTAGGCCACGGACCCCATTTACAAATATTTTGTTTCATTGGGCTAACTTCTAGCCCATTCAATAATTGTGTAATTAAACTGTTCTTGATTTTGCTGGGTGGGGACCACCTGGCTTCTCCTCAAGGACACCTGGGGGTCCCCAGACCAGAAATCGAGAACCACCGGATTAAACTACCAAAAAGCAGCTGGTGATGCAAGTTCTGTTTCCTGTTGAGGTGACTGTTGGAGGGCCTTTTCAATACGAGACTGGGCAGGGTAATCGCAGGCATAACGATTAAAAAAAGTCCTGGCACTGCTCATGTGCCAAGTCAAGGCATTGACATCTCCATAAAACAATTGCAACATGGCATCTTTTTCAAACTCTCATCTGTATAATACCCTTTAATAAAAGATTTGAGTCTGCGCTTTGACATGTGAATAGTTTGATTACAGAGAAAATGAAATCAGAAACATCCAGGTGGTTTCAATAATGTGTGAATGAATATATATATATACATACATACATACATACACATACACACAAATCATGAAAGTAAAATATTTAAAGCAAAAACAAAACAAGAAAACAGAAGACAAAACCAGCAAACAGGTGATACATTTTTTTCTTGACCTACAAGGGCAACTGAGTATCCACATTTACCTGCAGGAGTAAAGGGTAGATTAGGTAACCTTAGTTAACCTAGGTCAAGCATTATTACATTAAATAATCAGATATGATTGAGATTAATTCACAAATAGCCAACATCTTAATGCGGTGGAATAAAGGCAGGGGTGCACAGATAATCAATTCTCAAATTTCTTACATGTAAATCTAGTCATGCCGTTTGTCACAGAAACAATGCTGAACATGCTGGTGGTATCATGAAAAATATAAAGAGAAAAAAATAGGTAATATTAGATATGCCAGCATCTAAAGATTCATGCAAGGTTACTTTGACCTAACATTTGCGCATCAACAATAACTGCTGTTTCCCCCCCCCCCCCAGTATTTTAAGGTACGATCTGACAAATGGCTTGAATTAACATCAACAGCCAGTGAGTGAGTGGTGCTCGACTAGGAGCAGACTACCTCCAGAGAGCCTTGCATTAACAAGAGGGGTCCGGAGCTCAAGAAGGTCCAGAGGGGTGGAGCTGGACTAGATAAACTAGGTCAACCCATTTGGCTCTGCAGCAAACACTTGATTCGGACGAGTGTCCCAGGCCTGTTAACCTCACAACTCCGACTTTTGTGAATTTCTGGGTGATAGGTGTAGTGGGTAGACAGACATACTGTAATCCACATAATGTCAATGTTAACACATAGGTTTATTCTCCTTTAAGAGTATGTCACATCACTACGTAATTATCAATGTCTAGGCGAAAGCAGTGCAATTTGCACATTAAAGACGAGCTGAAATGGTATTTCGAGAGTATTTAATTTCTATACTGTGACATATTTAATAATTAAACAGGTGGAGGCAGGACATAGCGTTGAGCAGAGAGCTGTGCCAATCACAGCTATGTACGTAGGGTTGAACTATATAACTTGGGAACCTCCAGAGCTATATAACATGTGCATGTCTTTTAGCCACTTATATGTGCATGGAAGCTACCCTGACCCACATGGAGGTCACCTCAGTCTACAAAGTAAATAATATCACCCTATTTCTAGCCTCAAATGTTTTCAGAAACATTTTAGCGTACTGTTTAGCTTTATTGTCACGAGATCGTCACGTGGCCAGCATGTTTATTGCATACTGCACAGCCCTCTGGTGTCTGTAGCACAATGAATCTTAGCTCTTTGTGGACCAATGATTGAGGGGAGATGTCATGACTTATCGGTTGAAATGTTAATACGTGGCGTGCGAATGTAAGAATGCGTCAAAATATGTTTTACATAAAGTACTCACGATTGGATTTTTGATACAAAAACAAAGAAATGTATATTTATTTCTAAGATTTTTGGCACATATTGTTAAATAGGCCCCCGTTATGATCTATGCTCAAAAAGGGATAAAACGCTTTTTACATTTCAGCTCAACTTTAAAGTGACTATGGCTTTCCTTTTGGTGAAGTATGTTGTAAGTTTGTTTGTTTCCACAAACACTACACTGTTTCTTCTGTCTCTTTTAAAACATGCTGAATTCAAATTGATTTCATTTGTGCCTTACAGTACATCATAAGATGCCTAGCCCTTAAAGGGCTTATGACACTATAATTCACTAAAGTGTGACACCACATTGCACACAAATACAATACAATGCCAATAATCAAAATACAATAGCAAAACAAACCAAGACTCCCACAACCCATAAAAAACAAAAACAAAAAAACACACTTTTATATGCACAGCGCACACGTTACATACACTGCACTAATATACAGAGAAAGGTTGTAGAAGCAAAATGTTTGCCCTAGGAACAAGGCAGAAAATAAATGGGCAGTCTGTTCATGGTTGTCAGCTTTTTGTTCAAGTGGACTAAATTGAACGGTTGTTGACGTCCCAAAAAGTATGGGCAAATGCAAATGTAGCCTGGTCATAGTGGGGGTTGGGGATGGGGGGGGGCGGGTTTCATACAGTACATATTCAAAAATGGATAGAGAAAGATGGATATTACATGGTTAGTATCACAGATAAGAATGAAGACTTCATAGGAAGGGAACCACATGAACAAGCAGAATTCTTCGTGTACCAGAAGTGGTTTATCTTAGGCTGCTCAGTCTTCATAGGCAACTGTTATTCGTCCCTTTGTGCTCCAGCGCCGCTATTCCTGCAGCAGCCACCTCCGCTGTACCTGTGGGGAAGACTTTTTAGTTTTTTTATCTTGAACAACCAAAAAAGGTGGACCAACACATAACATTCACAATATTTCTATGAATTCATTTTATGAATTAAGCTAATAGTAGACAGGCAAAACAATCCAATACCTATGCATTGAACATAGTTGGTTTTAGTGACACCGACTCAGTTTTCCATATTGCAGTCCAAAACTTACAGAGCCCTCGGAGTAGACATTGAGTTACACCCAAAAGGTATATTGAGGCCATGATTTACTACATGTGCATATGTGCTTAATTAGACTGCTGAAAAATGTCTGTTTCACAAAAGCTTTATTCAACTTTTTAATGGATAATTTAAAAGTGTCACGATGGGGGAAAAAAGTTGAATACGGGTTATGGGTTTGCACTTCCTAAGAAAATAATTTAACATTAAGCATTTTCTTCTCCATTAAACTCAGGTTATACTGTGATTAGGTTATACTGTGATTGTGCAAACCGATCACTTCAATTTCAAAAACGGTTCACAGACGAACCCACCAACTGGGAATATAAGGACCAGAGATGACTAGAACTAACATGGTATGAACGGCAGGTAGGAAATTCCTTTAAGGAGCGAACATGGTTATTTTACTCACCTGAAGCCCACTGAATGTTTTGCTGCTGTTGCAGCTTGTTTTGCATAAAATTCTTGTCTAATTCTAGTACCTCACTATTGCGGATTAAATTAATGCTTTACAGACCAAAAGCTTGATGTAACCTACTGTATGCTGTGACGCGTTGCTGGCCATAGAGTTTATACTAAACAGTTATGGTCAATTAGTCAATGTGAAGTATAGGCTATGTCTATGGGGAACATGTGTTGCTACTGGAGTGACTCAATCACAACAATTTATACCCTGGTGTGACACATTAGGCAATAACATGGCCTTATCAATAATCAATCAATCAATTTCAGGGTCTATGTTGGTGATTTATATAGGCATGGTAGCATATCAAAGTAAAACATAAAATAAAAGACCAATGCTGCAGTATTATAAAGAGTCACAATGTTAAACATTGGACACTCATTGTGTGTAATACTAGGGGTGGTGCTAGGATGCAATGTAGATAGCTTGCACCTGATTGGCTGCTTCCTTGCGGACACTATAGGCGGGAGGGACTATAAGGTTTGTGGTGTAATTATCTCCGCCGGGCCTTAACGGCCAGTGGCAGGGATTATATGTTTGCCCCTGTCCGTCCGTGTGACGGTTCCACAGTGCACAGCTAATCTCGGACACCACACCACTGGACTGATCGGCGTGAAACTTTGCACGCACACTCCCAGTAGGCCATGGAGGAACCTCCACCCACACGCACAAACTACCGTAGGCAGGCACGTTCCTAACTGTGGTTACCATGGTGATCTGTAGCCTACTCACCAGGAGGTGAAGGATATCACTGGTCGTAGTCCAATGCCTCTCCTTCAGATTGTTCAGGATCCTGCACCTCCACTTTTACAACTGTTTTTATTTTATTGTTTTAGGATGGAGAGAAAAATATTCAGTATTAACTAGGGGATTTAATCGATTATAAAAGATAATCGATCCTATATATTGCCTAATGGGTGGGTGGTGGGTGGGCGGACGGACGGACAACATGCACTGATGTCAGACACAAACAGAAGACATTGCCCAACATGTGCTGCGGGCCCCGTCACATGCCTAGATGCCTTGAGGGTACGTCGGTCGGTTGGTGGACCATGGACGTCACAAACGTAACATGCACTGATGTCACGGTCGGTCGGTGGACAACATGCACTGATGTCAGACACAAACGGAAACCGTTGCCGAACAATGCAGGCCGTTGTTGTGGTGCACTGTGTTTTGTATGCCCATATATGGAGTTCTGTGTTAGCCATGCCCAAATATGTCCAGGCCAGTATAATTATGTAATATTGATGACATGATCAGAGTACTCCATATATGGTCCCCTTATGGTCGGTTGGTGGACAACATGCACTGATGTCAGACACAACAGAAGCCATTGCCTAACAATACCGATTTGCGAATGTTGACCCTGGTACGCTCATATATGGGCATATCAGTCGGATCGGCGGTGCAACGTAGGTGTGATGGCCGTGTAGCCTAAAAGGGCCGTGCAGTCTAATAGTTAACCACTTTCTACCTTTCAACCTATTTTGGGCATGTCATTAAAGGCAAAAACCTTTTTATAAAAATTCCCAAAATACAGAAGGTAGCAGATCTACAACCTCAGTCACAATGCACAATACCATTGTACGACAAAGTATAGTGTAGGGCTTAAGTGGCTCACATAAATTCATTGATATCCATTTGACTGTGGTGTGAAAGACCACAAAGAAAACGTCCTATAACAACAAAACAGCCATGTAAAACTGTCAAAAGAGCAAACCAAGTGGAATGATGATGAGCAACATAACAGAAAAAAAACAAGAAACAGACATGAAACTTACTGAGGTTCTGCTGTTCTTCTGGTTCCTCCTGTTCACTTGAGTCTGGAGAATTCATCTTCTCCTCCAGTCTGGACTCCACAGCCTCGTCTGAAATCAAGGAATTGAATATGGACTAAAATAAGGACTTTGACATGACATGGGTTACACAGATAACAGACAACGGGACCAAAGTGGTTTGAACCGACCAACATTGCCATCCTTTAGAGCCCTGTGCTCTCACTAGGCCTATATTGCATATTATATTCCCTGAAGGCAGTGCTAGAGTAGAGTACAGTGACCAGATTTTTTTACACAGATAACTTATAGACATTAATCATGTTCTGTTCTGTTGAAAGGTTAAGTCAGTAGGTGTGCTTGAAACAAAAATAACTGATGAAAAGTCCTATGTGTGTGTGCATGAATGTGCGTGTACATGAACATGCGTGCATGAACATGCATGTTCATAAAAGGTCTTGTTTTGGGTGTTTGAATATAATGGTCAAGGCAAGAACATGGGGTCACCAAAGATCTGTAAGGTTCACCCTACAACCTGCCAATGTAGATTCCCTTTTAAACTGAAATGGTATAGCTGCTGGTATGCAAATATCTTACACCACATTTTGTGAAAATAATAGGGTTTTGATGTAGCACAGAATCATTTGAGCCCAAGTGCAATTACATTTGGGACAGTTATAATTGAGTTTGAGCAAGTAATTAGATTACCAGTCCACTTACCCGCCCGAGCAAGAAAGGAAACAAGTTAACACTGAGCCCTGGTTATTCTAGAGAGCCCAAACTGGGCCTGAGGGAAAGAAAGAGAGAAACAGAGAGAGAATGACACTTACCAATGTCCTCCTCGTGGTCTTCAAGGTCTTCAAGTTCCTTTTGGTCAGTAGAAACCGCAGGGTCAGAAGAGCTCACCTCGAGATTGGACGCCACAGCCTGGTCTGGAAAAAAGGAATTGAAATGAATTAACAGACTGTTAAATTGGCCTCATGGTGGTGCTACAACAGGCTGCTTCACGTTTTGGCCTATAACTGTTTGGCTCATGACGCAATTCCCTATATCCGCCCCTCCCAAATCCGACTTTTCAACTCTATTTTTAGTTTTTGGATTCTTCATTCACCATTAAGGAATGCAATACAAACAAACGCTACATGATTTCAAACCATCACGAGGTCCTCAAAAAAAAGTATCTTTATTCATGAGTGTCTGCCACTGACACTCATGACAGATTTGTATTTAGAGTAGAAGTGTGCACAGCTCCCAACACAGCACTCGTCAGGTTCAGAGTTTTGATAAGTAACAGAACAAAGAGACCACCAGCACTCACAGATCCATCATCTACTGGAGGGGTCTTCAACGTTTTTTTAGGCCAAGGACCCCTTAGCTGAGAGACAGATGAAGCAAGGACCCCCCACTACATGTTGTATAAATAACATTGTGTTGCAGATTAAACTTTTTCATAGATTTCATAGATAGACTTGTTTGACACCACTATCATCAGTGTTGGTTTGTTGACTTATCTTTACTATTAATATGTTGGATATATGTTAATGTGTATTTGCAGACCTTTAACCACTTAAACCCTCAATAGTTAGCATACTTGACGGTTAGCTCTGTACTTATACTTTCTCTATTCACCATCCTCTTTGCTGAAAATAGCAGATCTACAAGCTGTTGTGCAAGGGTTCAAAAGGTTAATGTAGAAAAAAAAGGTTACATTAGCACAAAGATTTGTTGCATCTGCTGTTTCTCTGGGGACCCCCTAAGGGTCCCGGACCCCCTGTTGAAGTCCCATGATCTACTGTATTTATTCGTACATACATAGTAAATGGTCTTGAATAATCATTTTTTCTTCCCAAAATCATGCCACAGGCCGGACTGAACCCCAGGTCGTGGGCAGGTGAAAAAAAGAAACGGAGAGGAACTTACCGAGGTCCTGGTTATCGTCAGGTTCCTCCTGTACATTAGCAATGGCCCTGGCTTGTAATTTCAACTTCACCCGCAGTCTGGACTTCACTAACTGGTCTGGAATGAAGGAAAAGATTAAAGACTTTGATGGGTTAGGGCTGCACGATTAATACAATAAAATAAAAACACCACAATCTCAATTCAAACGTCTATGCAAGCTCTTTCTAAATGAGGATTCCATTGACGTCATGCTTAGAGGTCTCCACGGGTCTACCCGACAATGCAAAGGTCTGTACGGGTTCAGGACAGGTCCGTGTTTTATTAGTCATTTGGGTCCAGGTCGGTCCATGCTACCTCAGATTCTTCCTCGGGCCTGGGTCCATCATTAAGTGTAATATTATTTCTGAGTGGATCTGTACTCAGTGCTGATCAGTAGATAAAGGAATGAAGTGCTGTGTAGACTAACTCGAGAGATGATTTAGGCTGATCTAGGATCAGATCACGGCAGTGAAAAATAAAGTTTAATAAAGTTTAGTTAGGCATGCCTACCAGGCTGCCAGCTGAGTTTCAGTGAGTTGGCAGAGCACATCAAACTATACCTAATATCGGAACAAATCAGATCTTGGAACGAATTTCGCAGGTACAATTAGGGTACCGCTCCAAAACCTCGAACAGATCGGAATTCAGAAAAAAATTAACAGGTCCATTAGGGTTTGTATAAGTCATTTCTTTAAACATGTTGGATCTCTGAACAAATGTCATAGTTCCATTAGGGTTCTAGTCTGTAATTTTGGACCTGAGAAAGAGCACTAGTCACGCTGCAGTCACATGTTGACTTGTTATGTGAATAATCCAAGCTGCAATGTCTCTTGATCATTCTCTTGACACAATATGTAGGACTAGTAGCAAATTTGTTACAAAAATACACAAAATGGCAGAAAATCTTGTCAAGCGGAAATGGAGGTGGCCTATGGCGAGTTGTGTCATGATCCAAGGAATCATTTTTTTCCCCCAACAGTTCAAGAGTTATGTCAAAACAGTGATTTGATGGGCGTTTCATGCCAATCAGTCCAGTCACAGTGGTGCCCTTGACTAGCAGTTTACAGACAGACAAGACGGACTCACAGGAGTGAAAACATAATCCCTCGCCTTTGGCCGTTCAGCCCTGGCGGCGATGAAGACAGAATGAAACTTACTGATGTCCAGGTTGTCTTCAGGTTCTTTTTGTTTAGTAGACTCGTCCGTGGCTCCGTCTGGAGAGTTCGACTGGTCTGGGAAGAACACATTTAAATGAATTCATTAAATATAGCGGTGAGTCGCAATTAGCTCATTCACTGCCACGGACGTAATTAACTTAATTTACGTCCAAAATCCGTAAAAACATAATTATATTTTTTTGGGTTGGGGGGGGGGGCGGGTGAAGCCTGTGAATGATCCAAACACCACCGAAGAAGTGTACACCCAGAGATCAAGTGACCAAAAGAAAAAAAATATTGTCTGCTTCCATGTTAAAGGATTTACAAAAGTATTTTTTTCTTGAATTTCTGTTGTTTTCTAAGTGTTTAAAAAAAAAAGCCACATTCAAACAGCCATAGCTCTGGAATGGAGGATCGCGGCGGGCCAATTTTCTTCCCCGACGCAACAGGACCCCTGTGCGTGCAACGAGCCCCTTTATATCAAATTTAAAATGGACCCACAGGAAAAAAAGAATGTTGAGACGTACGCCAAATTCACACTGTCAGCGTTATTTCTCTGCTGCGTTCTGAGAATGCAGTGAGTTTCAATGCATTGTCTATGAAGAGGAGCGAGTGCCACCTTCCCCACTGTGGCAGGAGGTGGAGACAGCAAAGATTGACGAGTCAAAGTTGAGAAAATTTACTCTGCCACTGTGTAGTGAGACAGAATGGCAGCCAACCAGAAGTGTGCTGTGATGTGAAGTAGGCGTGGACTAGGCATATACAGTACACTCGACACAACAGAAACTGAGTACCGGTACTGTATGTACTTTTTTCCCTCATCACCAAATCTCTTGACCAAAAATAGCCCATCTACAAGCTCACTAAAACTTGTATATCTGCCATTTCTGCCAGATGTTTGTCCCAGAATAGAAACACTAGGCTTCAAGTGGTTAATGGGCTGACACATAGAAAGTGGCAGACGCTCGCATCAAGAAACACTCATTGTTTTAACTGTCACACTGGAGGCGCCAAGAACGATGTGTCAAACCTGACATAACGCAAGCATCATTGATGCTTTCTATGTGTCAATGTTAAATTCAGGGTTTTAGTACCACCATTTGGCCAATCAGTATCACTGTTTTTGTCCGAGTATTAGGTGAGATTTGCCAAATTCAGGAACTAGCATTTTCAGGGCAGAAGGAAGGAAGTAAAGTGGTAAAGATGTACAGAGAGAAAGAAAGAGAGAAACCTCCTGAATATTCAATGATAATTGTTAGAAATTGAGTTTGGGCAAGTAGAATTCAAGTCTGCATGGCTGACTGACCGGGCAACAACTGATTCCTGGTTCTACTAGAGAGACAATGAGCCCTGATTCTACTAGAGAGACAATGGTGGAACTTTTATCAGCTTGGACCTGAATCAAAGAAAGAAACAGAGAGGGGAACTTACTGAGGTTGTCTTCAGGTTCCTCCTGTTCATTAGAAACAGCCCTAGCTGGGAATTTCATCTTCACCTGCAGTCTGGATTTCACAGACTTGTCTGGAATCAAGGAATTGAATAAGGGCTAATATAATAAAGGAATTTAATGTCACACAGGTTGCACAGATAACTGACAACCGGACCAACATGGTTTGAACCGGCCAACATTGCCATCGTTAGAGCCCCATGCTCCCACTAGGCTTATATTGTATATTTAATGAGGGAGGCACTAGAGGAAAGGACATAGTTCATCCTACAATCTGCCAATGTAGTTTTCATTTTAACCTTGAATGGTAGTTAAGTAAAAAAGCCAGGTGGTGTCTCCTGTTTCCGGAGCATGAGGCGGCTAGATGTACTAGTACACCCTCTGGACAATGACACTAGTATGTCACAGGGACTTACCCTCAGTCCAACCCTTGGTGCTGAGTGCCAAGCAGGGAGGTATTGGGTACCATTGTTATAGTCTTTGGTATGACGCGGCCAGGGATTGATGGAACCCATGACCTCCCAATGTCAGGAACCACAAGACCACTGAGATGGTGTCAAATGGTTCTCAACACTTTTCATGAATCGTTTTTTTAAAGGATAGGTACAGTGTAGAGAGACAGGAAACACAGAGAAAGAGAAGGGGAGTGACATGCAGCAAATGGTCAGGTCAGCCGGGAATCAAACTGGGAACTTAAGGTCAGGCATTAGAGCCCATGTGTTACACTCCCTAACAACTCGGCTATCGGATAGCCCCAAGCAATTCATGAACAGTTACCCTGGTTTGCCTCACTACGCCCCTCAGCCATTATGATATACTCTGTGCGACCTCTAGTGGCTTATTGCTTTATTATATCACGTAGTATTAAGCATAATTTATGCTCTGTCGCTCAACGGTGTCACGCATCAGAATTAGCTGACCTCCAAGCTCACATAGCTTGTAGGTCGGCCATTTCCGACAGGTGACAACGTCGTGCTACGGAGTATTAATCAGGATTTACAATGCAACGATATTTCTCACTTTGAGCTCGAGATATTCAAATGCAATAAACTGTTGGATGTGTCTGGCCAGAGATTATTGAACCCCCCATTTGATATATGTTTTTACATTTAATTACATGCTATTATCGGGCATGTGTTGAATTAAACTAATGCATTAAAATGTACCCTCAAATCAGGTCACATATTAAAGGGATACTTCACTTCCGGGCCGCCGACACATTTAAAAAAAATATTAAAAATAAATGAAAAAAGTTATGGAAAATTCATGGCCCCCTCACGCATTAGAGTGTCCTACTAATGTGTGAGGGGGCCATGAATTTTCCATAACTTTTTTCATTTATTTTTAATATTTTTTTTAAATGTGTCCCCGGCCCGAAAGTGAAGTATCCCTTTAACTATTATGTTCCAAATGAATAACAATAACTGCGTGATATTAACTAAATATTTGAATTAAAAAGCATTCATAATTTTTTGTAAGATGTATTTTGAGCTGAGAAAAAAACATCCTTGTCAGCTCTGTGAAGGCCTTTTTCCTCAGAATTACAGTTTTCATAATCACATATTTCTAAGGCCCACTTCCAAAACAGTCAATCTATACATGCAATATCTGTGGCTTTGATCCTCCACTTTCATATGAAATGGAACAAAGACATTTTTAAATCAATGATCATTTACACTAATTGCTGCTTTGGGTCACATTTTCAGTTTTGATGCAGTAGATATTACAGATTAATGTGAGTTACCTTTAGCCCGACACTTACAAACTCAAGCACAAAAGAAAAATGTTAACACTGAGCCTGGTTATTCTAGAAAGCCCAAACTGGAACAAATAGTAGTTTGGACTGAAGATAAAGAAAGAAACAGGGAGAGAATGACACTTACTGGTGTCCTGGTGGTCTTCGGGATCCTTTTCTTTAGCAGAACCGTCCCTGGCTGTGTCTGAAGAGTTCCCCTCCGTAGACTGGTCTGAAGAAAAAAAAGCAATTGAAATTAAGTAATTAACTGATTGAACGAAGATGGAAAAACCCTCTAATAATCAACTTAATAATAGAAAGGGTGGAGTTACTAGTAGTGCAAATGGACAAGCTACGTTTATGATCAGGCAATTCCTCAATCTTCAACGTAAACTTATTTTCACTTAATTTTAATTCCATATTACTATTGTCTATCCACAAATCATTGTTTTTTGATGAAAATGTAGAATTTGTATGCAGCTCTGATTTGTTTCAATAGGTTATGTTAAAATTCATTTCACACTGTTAATATTACAAATTAAGTTGGGCAATTAGATAACCAGTTCACGGAAGTGGCAGGGTAACAAAACAAGTTACCACTAAGCTCTGGTGCTACTAGAGTCCATGGCAGACCTATTAGCAGCTTGGACCTGAGTGAAAGATTTAAAAAAAGAGGAACTTACTGAGGTCCATGTCATCTTCAGGTTCCTCCTGTTTGATAGAAATGGCGCTGCAGAAAGGATTCCTTTTCTGATGTGATTTAAGACTGTTCTTTTGGTGGAAACATTTCCCACACTGGTCACAACAGAAAGGTTTTTCTCCAGTATGAGTTCTCTGATGGGATTTGAGTATAAACCTTGTGGTGAAGCTTGTCCCACACTGGTCACAAGTGTAAGGCTTCACTCCAGTATGCATGCGCTTATGCTTGCAGAAGTTTGAAGAGTCGTGAAATTTCTTTCCACACAGTTCACATTTGAAAGGTTTCTCTCCATTATGAATTCTCTGGTGTCTCTTCAGATGCGACAATGTGGTGAAGTTTTTGTCACACTGGTCACATCCAAACGGCTTCACTCCACTATGGTTGAACTCATGAGTCTTTAAGTCTCCAAACTCAGCAAATCTCTTACCACACTGCTCGCAGCAGTAAGGCTTAACGGTATGCATTCTGCGTATATGCTTTTTGAAGTTTGTGGAGTCATTAAAACTCTTTCCGCATAGCTCACAGTAGAAAGGTTTCTCTCTATTGTGAATTATCCGATGTCTTTTGAGATGCGACACTGTAGCGAAGGTTTTATCACAGTCCTCACAGTTGAAAGGCCTCACTTCAGAATGCATGAGCTCATGAGACCTTAAATGGCCATACTGAGTAAATCTCTTCCCACATTGTTCACAGCTATAGGGTTTTTCTCCAGTATGCATGAGCTTGTGATTTTTTAAGGATCCTGAGTGACTAAAACTCTTTCCACACAGATCACAGTAGAAAGGTTTCTCTCCTGTGTGAGTTATCTGGTGTGTTTTCAGGCTGGACATTTGGGTGAAGCGTTTACCACACTCCCCACAACAGTAAGGCCTCTCCCCAGTGTGGACTCTCTGGTGTATTTTGAGCTCAGTCCTTCTGGCGAACCTTTTAAGACACTGATCGCAGCAGTAAGGCTTCTCTCCGGTGTGAACCTTCGTGGTTCTCTGGCGTTTTTTGGTAGGGGTAGGGGTAGTGGGTAGTGGTAGTGGTAGTGTGTTGAAGTTTCCGCCACAATGGTCAAAGGAGAGATGTTTTCCTTTCATTGGAGCCGGGGCTGAAGCGGCATCTGAAACAGAAAAATAAGAGATCATTCTCTCATGTAAAATAATGTTTGTTGGAAGAAAACGTTTTAAATTGTAGCTTAATGCATTGACCACTACTCTTCACCCTGAAAATAAATACGGTTCTCTATGTAGAACAAAGTGTTACAATATGATAAGGTTTGGCTGTGTTTCGTCCCTTACATGAGAAACAACACATAGTGGACAGGACACTCCTCATGAAGTCAAATGTCCATTACTATCTTCACTTTGAGTCCTTGTTATTTTCAACTGCAACCTTTATTGTCATCATGCATTGAGTAGCAGGGGAGGGAGGTAATATGGGTGTTACGGGTATTTCCTTTTCACTTTTTCACTTCATACTTATTTATTTTAGATATCATGTGTTGTACTGCATTTTCTTTTGAAATGAAAATGTAAACTGCATTTATTTAAATGTTTTTCTGTAATTCCTTCTTTTCAATTAAGCATACAGTACTTTGGAATAGAAAACTAAAACAGAGACAAACTGATGTTTAATTGTGACTGTTTAGTCACAACTGATTAAATCCATCTTTTTGATAGCTGTGCAACAATGACTCAATCTGAATAAATGTATCCATAGATTTGTTTACAGAATTTTGTCTTTTTTCTTCTTTTTACAATCGTTTACAAAAATGGTCACACTTTTTCAAAACATAGTTAGTACAACAGCAGTCTGTGTGCTTAAGTGCGAAAGAAGTTTGTCATTGTAATGACAATGCATTCATTGAGTGCATTGAATTCATTTGGCACAACTTCCCCCACAGTGGGTAAATTTATGTTCCCATTATATAATCATAAAGCTTATCTCTCTTCTTAAACTAGTATATGTATTTAATAACAAAGCCATGTGGTGTACAATCGATCAAAATAAAAACCAAAATTGTACAGATACTGTAGATGCATTATGAACTAAAGAAATACCAAACAAAAGCCAAGCAAACAAAAAAATCTTTAACCACACCAGAGTCCTGCAACGGGCCGGGTACCCGCGGATACCCGACGGGTACCGCCGTTTGACGGGTGAAAACGGGTGAAATTTTTACTTTGATAAGATCACGGGTACGGGCGGTACTGAACTAATTGCGCCGGGCGGGTATACATTTATTGTGAAAATCAGAGAGCACTGTTTCCGCCCAAACAACGTCACTTGTGTAACTTAACATAGCACAACTGCATGGAGCACGCTGGTCAGTTATCTTAACTCACAAAAACACATTGAACATCCTGTTAAACCTTCAAATTAAAACCATCTGACGACGTAAACAACGACGCATGTGTGCTGCGTAGATGCGCGTTCACGCGCGTGGCTTAAGCTCGCTCCTCCGTCTTCACTTGATTTCTGTACGAACCTGACCTCTGAATGTAGCGCTGTTGTTGAAGGCTGCTATCTTTTTCAACACATTTTTCAATAGGATTTACATTTTACTCTGCATGTAATCACGGGTAAACGGGCGGACAACGGGTTGTTTATTTGACGGGCGGGGCGGGTCTGGTTCGTATTTTGAAATAATCACGGGTGACGGGTCGGTCTACGGATCTGAGTATTGACGGGCGGGGCGGGCGCGGGTTCTCAAAATTGGACCCGTGCAGGACTCTGAACCACACCCCTCTTTCTTCCCTTACCACTTGGTGCAGTCTGACAAGGTATTTGACAGTCTTAACAAGGTGATTCAAATGAGCTTGAGGGGCCAGTCTGACTAGAACTATAGGGAACATGGCATGGGCTGTAAGTCTATTGTTGTCCAGGAAGAACTGACATTCTCTATGTCATAGTAACCAGCCGCAGTGGCTGATGTAAATAATGAACAGAGCCCAGTTTAATTTGCAGTAGTGACGAACGGTTGGGATATGTCTGAGAAGACATGTTATAGACCGTGTTCTCTTCACACATATCTACAAGCCTCAGCTGTCCAACGCACCACATTCATTCACTCCACTTCTGTCTCCTTGTGTAGACTTTCTCTTGGTCGCGAGTGACTCCCGTCGTTCCCCTGCCAAAATCTGGTAGCATCTCACACTACAGGATAATCTTATAAGATTCTCTTAAGCATGCACACACACACACTACAATATTTGAAAAATAATGGGGCAACACACACTACAGGATTCTATTAAGATAATCGGGCTTGCCGGAGCAACCCAAATACAGCACCTCAATGTGCTCACATGCGGAAGATGTAAAGCACGGACACAGAGCCTGTTAAACTTGCGGTGGCGACGGACGAGTGGTTCTGACTGATATGTCTGGTAAGACAAGACAGTCTTCCCAGTCTATACGTTAACAGTATAGAGTATAGTATGTTCTTGTCACAACAAGCATTAGCTGTCCAATGCACCAGTTTTTTGGACCGGTCGTCATGTCAAAAGTCCTCTTATTCACTTAAAACTCGGGATGCCCCGATCAGGGTTTTGGGGGGCGATCACTAATCACCTGAAGCAGGACCAACTGATTCCGATCACTGATCATCATGTGGGAGGGAGATATTTCCATTTAAAGTATTTACTATTTATTTATTTACCAAACTTGGGCACAAACATAGCAAGGGTCTGCCATGATAATAGCCACAAAAGGGGCCACATGTGGCCCCCATGCCACCAAGGGTGCAAAACTCGAACAGACGTGTGTTGCGCGCCGAAACTCCGAGGTGCCACGAGTCGCGAAGGGAATCCCGCTTTGTAAAAAACACCAGAGCAATAAATAATTCTCCAAAAATGTACAAATATCTATGTTCCGTCTCTGTTGTTGTTGTTATTTAGTTCCTATCTGTTTCTGTAAGTGTAAATGTAATTAATAATTGTATTATTATTATGAATTTTGTATCTTTGTCAATTCTTTGTCACTCTTTGTATGTATTCTGAGTTTCTGACTTTCCAAGGAGTAGTGAATACAATGTACAGTAGGAGATATGTACTGTAAGCACAGAAAAGTATACATCATACCTAAACTAATTACTAATACCTTACTATAGTTTCTGTCCAGTGGACGCATGGTATTTTACCTAAACGTAACAAAAAAAGTCATGATGCTTTATTTTTGTACTAATAAGAAAAATAAGGAGCATTTGGGGGAAAACCTTTTTCCCCCACAATGTTTCAGATTCAGGATTTAGATTTTCAGATACATTATCAACATGATTAATACAACCATAATTATAGCCATATAATATCAAACACGGGTTAACCACTGCAATTTCTCAAACATTACACATTTTATTAGGTCTCATAAACTTTCCCTGGGACTCATTCAAATGACCACCAGTGAGTCCCGGGACTCATTACATTAAAAACCTAACATCACTGCACACCAATCCTGTACTAGAGCAGTGGATCTCAACCTTTTCAGGCCGCGACCCCCCAAAATCATCATATTTGAACTGGGGACCCCCCACCCAGACAAGCACTTGGAATTGTAGGAGTTGAGGCATGACATTTTGTTTGACTCCACAGATAAATATTGTGAAAATAGTAGATCAACGAGGCGTTGGGAGCTTGTAGATCAACTATTTTATTTTTTTTAAATTATTTGACACTTTGGCTAATGTTAGTCCAGTTTTTATAGTTTGTTGACTACTTTTGATGCAATAATGGTCTTTTTTCTTTAGGTATTAAAAACGTCTTAAAAGTCCTTAAATTGTGGCCTGGACCTGGCCTAGAGGTCCGGCACCTAGGCTCATAAGAAGCCTGACAGCGCACCGCGGGTTCAAGTCCCGTTCCCGACGGTCTTTGCTGCATGTCTCTCCCCATCTCTCCCCCTGTTTTCTATCCATCTCTACTATGAAACTATAGATAGGGCAGAAAAAGCCCCAAAAAATGTCACCTTACTGTCATCTGATGACCCCTAAAAATCATGTGAGGACCCCCACAGGTTGAGAATCATTGTACTAGAGGACTGGCCCCTTTGGTGCCAAGCCTTGTGTAATGGACCCTTCGCTAAGCCCCACCCACTCCACTCTGTGACTGGTGGTGCGAAGTTAGTCACACCCAGGCCTGGCAGCGCCTGGCAAACTTTGCTTCTCACCCATTGACTTTCATGTTAAATGATGGCTTTTCACCTTAAAAATAATCGATCATTTCAGGAGCAAGAGCTTCAAAATCTCTTCTAAATCTAGTCAACAAGGCCTGCAGTAGGCTATGCACTGGACAAATGTGCATGACATGATTTCAATAAACTAAAAACATGGGAAATGTTAGAGGGAGTAATAGCCATGGATACACGACGGTCGACTGTCACGACCGTCATGGATGAACTTCAACCTGGTGTTTGCACTTTCTCCATTTATGGCCCGTACATCTACATAAACGTTCATATTTCAAAAATAAAGTGCTAATCCCATGGCCATGGATGTTACATTTATGTACGGGCTCTCAGAAGTACCCGTATCATCCGTATTGTTCAATAAAAAGCATTTTAATCTGATCGGTGGCCATTTTCTCCATGCGCTTTCAACTAAGCGACCCTATCGGTTTGTAGGTGTATTGCACTCTTGATACATTATGAGAAAATGGCCACTGATCGGATTAAAATGCTTTTTATTGAACAATACAGAATATACGGGTACCTTTGAGCGTCCCGTGCATAATTTCAACATCCGTGGCCATGGGGTAAGCACTTTATATTTGAAATCTGAACGTTTATATACTGTAGATGTACGGACCGTAAATGGAGAAAGTGCAAACACCAGGTTAAAGTTGATCCATGACTGTAACAGGAGTTTTCATGTACCGCAGGGTAAGACTGCCAGGAGCAGTTAATAAATAGACGAACAAATGAATTAATATACTTTAACGTGCGGAATCCGAAACAGGCAGCGCTGTAATTCTGAATTTTGTTACGATTACAGTGATTAGTAGCCTATTATTGACACCACCTGGGCGAGTGAGTCGTATCGTGTAACTTTCCTGAAGAAGCTGTGTATGTGTTCAACAACACAGCCATTCAGCCTTGTAGTTTAAGTGCAGATTTCAGCTTGGGAAAAGCAGCCTCAAACGGGTTTGGGTACGTGGTTCATAGTCACCATTGCGTTATCGTGGTATTCCTATTCTTGCTATTATGTTGCAAATGATTGTGTGTGTGCGGGCGAAATAACATTGACAGCTATGGCAGGTGACGAAAGTTTGCCAGACCTATGCCAGGCTAACAACGGTTGCTAAGGTGGCATTGGACAATCGCTTTTGGGGTGGGGTTTAGCGAAGGGTCCATTAAATTCTCTGAAATATGATTATTCTGAGCAGTTTTTATCACGATCACGATAACAACAATTACTGTCCTATTCCTACTATGTAACACAAAATTGCATGCTTTTCATTTTCCCATTACTGTACTGAAAATTAGATACCAAACCATGATTTGTATAGATCGTTACACCCCTAGTAAAGAGTACAATTGTATTTAAATAGCACTTTTTGAAGAAAGTGCTTCACATAACTCAAAAGTGAGATGAAACACAAGGTATACATAGCGATAGAGGTGACATGTCATTGAGAATGCCACTCCAGAATCATACCACAGTGGCAGCCATCATACCAGAGTCCTGTTCTAAACTTGCTGTAATAATTACCTATGGGGAAAGTGGCTTATGTTCTGCCAGTAAAAAGGTTCAAATGTAGTAGGTCAAAACCCCATTGTAAACTGCTGTTTATGCTATGAGTACATCCACACAGACCGAGAATATAACACAGCTATAAAGCGACACATTTATTTTTCAAAACAAGCTTGATTTTTCACTGAGAATAAAACCAACCTGTATGAATGAGGCATCACCAAATTAACAGTTTGATATGAAATAATCACGTCCTATTTTCGTATACGGTATAAGGACCTTAGGTGATACTTTAATTGTTTCTATTCTATATCTGTTCACGGAAGAGCAAAACGTTACAGGAAATCACATTAAAGACACTGCCACTGACTATTCGCCTAACATTATTTTCAGCCCTTGTGCTCATCACACTGAGAAGGGTTACATAAGCATTGGCTTTTTTTGACACACACACACCCACACACCCACACACCCACACACACACACACACACACACACACCTTTTTACCTCATTCCATCATCTTTACTTACAGCGATCTATCGTGTTTGAAGTGTTAATTGTTCAGCCAGTTCTCAATGAAAAATCTGGCTCATTATGTAGCGCAAGTAGTTTATTATTATTTTAAGTTTTGTAATGTTGTGTTCCATGGGCAGCAGTGAGGTGTTACACAGTTTTTGGTGATAAGACTCTGTAAAGTTTGTCATTACATTACATTTTATATTGAATCTAAAGCTTTGCCAGCTCCCAGAATGCCCAGGTAAGATGACGGACGGTGCCATTTATGACAAATGATAAATCAAAACAGAGATGTCAGCTGACAAATTACAAATTCAGCTGATCTGAGTGACTGGGCTTCTAAAATGTGTCGATGTTAACAGTACATGCAACTCACGATTCAATATGATTCACAATATAATTTCCTCACAATTTCTTTTTAACCAAATCAGATTCCAGACAAATAATATTTTAATAATTTCTCAGACCAAAAATATATATATATATATTTAATATCTTATTTTTACCATACCAAATTAAAGAATAGTTCATGTTATGATTAATGTATAGTTTGATTAAGGGTCTGACATGCTGTAACACCAGATCAGAAACAGTGGGAGCAATTATTCACTGACAAATAATCTAAGTCTAAATAACCTATGAAGGTGTCACATGCCCCCTGATGCCCCCAAAAAGGTCTCAAAAAAGTAACTCAAAACTAGATTACGCACACTGCTGTTAACAATGGGTGTCGCAATAGATTTTTCGATTCACTGATTTTAATCGTCACATATTTGTACTGATAATGAACTGTCTCGCAATGCATCGTTACATCCCTATAAAACAGTTAAACAGTCAACTTGAGATTTAAGACAGGAAAGAAGGATGGATAAAAGACCTGTCACACCATAGGTGAAATATGGGACCTATGACTAGATTAAGTAAACAATATGGCCGCAGCATTTTGTGCAAGCTGTGGCATTACAATGGTCTAAACGTGAGAAGATGGTATGAATCGATAGGTTGAGGTTTATGAAACCGTGTGCATTTTCTATACAAAAAGATCACATGCGCACAAAATTATAAAACCGTGCATGCACACCGGCACACAATCCTCCCTTTATAAATCAGAATCAACTTGACAATGTGCACATATGCACAAGCCTAATATCCCGCCCCATTAACTCCCACAATTAAGCATAAATAGTTAATACAAATGTGAGCAGCTCGGTGGTGCAATACAACGGAGTCCAGCATGATGCAGCAGGTTAAGATGACAAGGGCTGTATATCAATGATAAAGCACGGCTCTACGGTTAAAAAGTCAGCAAAATGTGAGCATTTCTCTAATATGTATTAGCTTACACATTTAAAGCTATGCCATTTATTCCAACATAGTTTTTAAGACCATCAAGTATAATTCCACAATGTCAAATATTTGTCATATACATGTAGTACGCTTATCTAGACTAATCTGATTCCAAGGATTTCCAGTTCACTTACCTGAATGTGCAAGTAAGAAATCAAGTTAACACTTTACACTCTGGTTCTAGTCTAGTTCTAGTCTATAGTGGAACTATGGCAGCTTGGTCCTGAGAAATAAAAACGGCATGAAACTTACTGATATCCTGGTGATATACTGGCCCCTCGTGTCCAATGGTGACGACCCTGGCTGCATCTGGAGGGTTCATGTTCACCTGCATTCTGGACTCCACAGCGACAGACTGGTCTGCAATGAAAGAATAGAAAAAGAAAACAGGAGACTTTAGGTTGAATTAAGATGACAAACTCCTCTTAAAAAAAAGGTACGGTAAGGGACAACTTCAGATGTCTACATACAAAATCTAGACAATATCAGTTGCTTTTTTATATAATTATATGGAAATTACATAAAATTCCAAGTTTCTGAAAAGGAGGCTATATAAGTAGCAGAATGGAATTCAAAAATTGTGACATCACGAGTCGAGGAAGTCGCTTGTTGTACATGCTTTAATTTTTAGTTGTCCTATATAAATATAAATTGCCTATAAATGTCCACTGTATGTCTAGCAGGGAAAACTAGCTATTTGCAATGCTCTTTTACTGTTAAATATATAATTAAATGTATACTGGTGATGTAAGTGTCCTTGTATGTTTATGGGGAGCTTGGATAAGTTCACCAAGGTGGATATCTTCATCCATCACAGCCTTGAGAATAGGTAATGCAGGATTTAGCTAGTCAAGACACTGATTTCCAGAATGTTTATAACATAAGAAAATGCCAAATAATTAGTTTTGGCATTAGTACTGTTTATGTAGTTTTTTTTGTTATTATTTGAATTAAAACTCAACTTCAATAATAATGTTTAGTGTTTGGTCAATCACTTGTTGCTTAGGCAATATACGTTTTGATCAATTCTCTGGGGAAAGAAAACAAAAGGAAAGAAAAGAGGGGGGGGGCTGAGGTTAAAGGTATTTCATTTAAACCGATCTGTCAGAGTTTCAAAAATGGATTCATTAACTGCGGCTTTGCCAGGCCAAAAATGTTCACTACACTGTTGATTTATACGAACACATCTGCAAACAAAATATAATAAAAAGCAGGACATTGTTTAGACTCAGAACAGGGTTTTATGAAGAAGGTGAACAAACTGGCAGACTCATAGCACATCAACTAAAACAGAATGCCTCTACATTACAAGCAATGAAGGTGTCACTTTGTTTACTCTCATCTAAATGAATATCTAAAATACTTGGACACCCACATTATGGAGGACCAGGACAGGAGAGCTAAAATATCCATGCAAGTCATCATGTGCACATGACTTCACCACCAAATACTATATCGTAAAACGGTAGCATGTTCCAAGGAGACGAGCTAAACCCGTGAACAAATCTGGTCAGCTGTATGTTGGCTAATTACCTCCACTTGGATGGGTTTGGCCATGAGGCAAGTTGGAAAGTGTGTGGCAGTGGTGTAGGTAGATGAGTATAATGTGACTTATCAGGGACCCCCACCAAAATGTGTATACAATGTGAGCATCCACAACTACCCCCAAATATGTAAACTTAAGTCATGTCGGAATTAAAATGCTATTGAAATAGGGATGGAATCAACAGGTATAACCAAATAAGCCTGAAAGGTTGGTTTAGTTTATCTTCCCCCTCCCCAGGCGCTCTGACCCCACGCACTGAACTGTAGTCTAGCCCAATGCTTCTCAAAAAGGATTATATACATACATGTACCCCTGAAGCCAAATATTTTGAGAATCACTATACACCAATCAGAGAGGACATAAACGTAAACAAGCAATGCACCGAATTGAAACAAACTATTATACAAAATACGCTTGTCCACTTTGTTGTGTGTTAGGGGGGGGGGGGGTCTGTAATTCAACCATGCTGCTGAAGGGCTATATTTCCTGCAAGTTTGGAAAAACTGCTATAATTCCGGTTATTGAATATTATTTCTCCACAGCCTTGGTGCATTTTCAGAGTTTCATCAATCCCAAGGGGTTTGGCTTAACAAAGTCATTTTTTTCTTTTCATGGATGAATTATAGCCTACATAAATGTTCCTAATATAAAATAGGCTCAGAATCCAAAACAATGCCTGACAAATCGCTCTGACAACAGCAGAAACGGTAATATATCTCCAACAAAACTTTCGGGTATTAAAAAGTCACCAAATCGACAACATTTTACAGCCTAACAATGTCAAACAAAGATACAAAACACACATATTTCTGTTACAACAATACTTTTAATAAGATAATAACAGTAGGCCTAACAGTGTAATGCTCCAAGACATTTTCCTGACAAAGCACGCAGAAATCAGAAGGAATCTTTGTATGTCTGTCTGTCTTTCTGTCTGTCCTTCGCAAATCTCCAGAACCGCTCATCCGATTGACTTCACACTTGGAGGGTGTATTGCTGAGGACCCAAGGAAGTGCAACGTTGGTTTGAGTGTTAAGTCCATCAGATGAGCGGTTTTCCAGAACTGGCCAAGCCCACTCGGAGTAGGCACACATATATTACGAACCGCTCATCCGATCGACTTCACACTTGGTGGGTGTATTGCTGTGGACCCAAGGAAGTGCAGTGTCGAGTGTAAAGTCCATCGGATCAGCTGTTCTCCAGATTTGGCCCGGCCTGCTCCGAGTGGGCACACGTATCTCATGAACCGCTCATCCGATCGACTTCACACTTGGCGGGTGTATTGTCGATGACCCAAGGAAGTGCAGTAGAGTGTAAAGTCCATCGGATCAGTGGTTCTCCAGACCCCGCCCACTCCGAACCAGCACACGGGTATAGGCACTGCAGTAAAGGGTATTTAATTAAACAAAGAATGAAAAATAAATGAATGGCCTTATAGGCCTGTGGGCTAAGAATACAACAATCTGTAAAGAGATAGAACAAGGTTGTATCACAAACACGCAGGCTTGATTCACTCTACTCAATACATTAATTCAATGCATTAGCTCATATCACGAACATTTTTTATCTCAGATCAGGCCCACGCAGTTGTGATATGGCAGAGCAAGCAACAATGGTGCTGGACAAGGAGATGAAGATTGTGGTTAAACCTCACCTTTACATGCAGCATCTCCAGCCAGCCCTTGGTAGCAGCTTCATCGTCTGTTGCGGTCCACTCAGTACAGTTTAGTTGGGTGTGTATATATATACAAATGAAGTGCTCAACAGAAAGCGTTTCAAACAAAGCCACTGGAGAGAAATCCGTAACAGGTATGCAAATGAGTTCTTAATCTCAGAGCATCACTCCTAAGTGCATAATGCATTAGCTAGCAGAAGTATGCTGGGTCAATTCTACTTCACATGCCAACTCCAAATGACTGCCAGTCCAACAATCAAACACCCTAACAAAGCTCTGGCAAGCCCAGGCATACTAATGATATAGACCTTAAGAGACGGTTAACCACGCCCTCTGCTGTCCAACATCACGACCTATGCACCTTACTTGTAACCTCTATCGTAACAGAGCAATAATGGTAAAGTTACACAATAAAAGTAAGGACATCAAATCTAAAAACAAAAAAGAAATCGCGCCGCAAACTTCAATGAACTAAACCTACACTCTCTTCATGTGTATGAGAAGATGACTTTGACCACATTCTGTAGCCAGGCTTTGATAAAATGTGCTCTGACGAGGTTAAGTGGCATGCAAAGGTAGTTTGGCTGCAAATTCCTGTTATTGGTAGTGGTCGTTTTGCTTCCACCATGCAAGTGGGACAGACTGGAATTGTGTTGTGTACGTAAGTATTTCTTTCTTTACACCGTCTCCTTCATGTTCTGTTTATGTTTTTGTTTGTTTTTTTGGCTTTTGGCTCTTCTTCCACCTCCAGAAATTTCTGTTGCTTTTGCAGATGTGCATCAAGGACAACCTTAAAATTAAATGCCATTGTATTAGTCAAATATGTCATGCAGAAGATAAAGTAGTGTGGCATAATAATGGTAAATAATATTATGTAATTTTAACTGAATAATTTAAATATAAAATGAGTCTAACCTTAAAATGAGGTCCTCCTCCTCAATCAAGGAATGAGTTGCGTGAATCACAGGTCCAGTAATGAAGAAAGGATGTTGATGTTACTGGTCTCCAAACACTTGCCATCTGATATGAATCTCTTCATTTCTCTGGCAGGGCTGTCATCCTCCTCTGGTGACAGGTGGCATTTCTTCAGGTTGAAGAGCATTGACACTGTTGCCGAGAATGACAAGTTCTCTTCCTGTGGTAGGAATTCTATTAGTGTCATTAGGGGCCCACTGCACTTTCGAGCCCTTTTCCCGTCACCTGTGCCAGTTTCCTCTAGTCTGCAATCCCTACTTCGATCTGGGATCTGACAAATAGCTCTCACTGGCCAGCATTGCTCTACCAGTCAATCAAGCATTTCTCATGCTGAGTTCCAACGCAGTGGGGATGTCTTGGTGACAGTTTAGTCTGTCTCGATCGTCTTCATTCATTATCTGAAGCCCTCGTCTTCAACTACATTACCGGGCCTCATATCCATAGTGATGGTCTCTACAATGGCATATATTATCTCTCTTTCTTTCTTTTCTCTGCTAGGAACTGTAGGCTCTGCTGTGTAATTTGGGGGCTGGTTGAGGATGTTAATGTGACAATGCCTGGGGATGCACCTACAATAATAATAAAAAGATCAAGTTAATATTAGGCTAAGCTACTCAACATTTCTGATGCAAAATTAGGCAAATTGTTATGATGTTCTTTAACGTTGACGTTACGTTAGCTGGAAAGTTAGACAAGTTTACCTAGCTAGCATAGGTCTTCTAGGTGGACTGTTTACATTGACAAACAATAAGTCTACTTACAGCATTCAGGTGACTTTTTAAACGTGTTGTGCATCCATGGAAGTAAGTTTCAAATTGCATACTTTGCCTTGTCTTGGTCTTGCCATTGTTTTGTCATCTGTTAATTTCAAATGTTCCCAAACAGCTGAGATCTTCTGCATTTGTCTTCTTTCCTTCAACACCCAAGGTGAACTGAAGCGCACGCTTTTGGTTGAGGGATGTCATGTGCCCTATTAGAACAATTATTTTTTACCGGAATGTGCTGACAAAATGTATTTCGCCGTCTGCCTTCATTGATAGACTACATTTAGCGCATATAACATAATATTAAGCGCATATACCATGTTAAATATATTTTTTCAATGCCTACCCAACAAACGAATATCCAAATGTGAATAGTTGAGGCCAGCCCCACACATTGTATTGCAAATTCATCATTTGCAACGCGATGACCATATTTAAGTGTGTTAAAACAGAAAATATACCCCAAAATAGCACAATAACCTCTCAAGACAGAAATCAGTTAAAATGCAATTTGTAATACAGGAATCAGACATACATGTTGATTACAGGCTTTCAAACATGCAATGAATCAACAGTGTTATGTTCTGGTGTATTCAACCCCTGCATCAAATTGGCTTTGAGTTCAGATTGTCCTGAATAAATCAGTTTTTTTACTCTCAGCAAATAGCTTAACAGTTGTATAATGTGAATGCAGGCTGTGTGTTGTCATGGAAAAGTAGTTAGACAGTAGTGGTGTGTAGTGTGTGCATGTGTGCGTATGGAGGGGTGGGGGAGGCTGGGGGGGGGGATACAGGAGGGACCCAGCCAGTGTCACAAACCTGCAGGGGAGCCCCGCCAGTTGCTACATCAGTAACCGCAGAATGACTCCATGCAAATTAGTCAAGTAATATGAGGCAAAGGGAATGTTAATTAAATATACAAATTAATACATAGATATTAATGGACACTATGAAGTCTGTACAAAATGGGGTTAATTCAAAATGCATTGCAAAAATATATATATTTAAAAGAAAGGGGACCAAAGTCGTCTTCACACTGCAGACCCGTTAAAATGCAGTAGCTGTCCCGGGGTAGAATTAATGATGATCAATTTCCACAGACGTTCTTTGTCCATCTTTTACCCCGTGTGAACATCTTTACACTGCAGAGAAGCATCCGTGGGGGGGTGGGGGCGGGGGCGCAATTGACTATCTTGTCTGACAGGGTCAAGTTCAATTTACAGAACTAAAGGCTATGTGTCCCCAGACATACTGTAGAGTGGGAATGTTTATCTATGGCATTAAAAGGCCTTATTGTGTTGTAGTCCCAAATTAAAGGTTTTTTAAACCTTTAAGTTTTGTCATTATCAGATTTTCATTTGTGTGACTAAAACAATTTCAATAGAAGACTCACTGTCCCGTCAACTTGCCTTTCCAGCATATGGGTGTAAATTACTTAAGTCATATAGGGGTATTTGGGTAAAATAGTAAAACTATATATTTCATCTTTGCAGATTTAGCAGTAGGCCTATAACTTTACCCATATTTGCAATTACTTCTCTCAGTAAAGAGGGAAGTGAGAGAGGCTCCTTGGCTGAAAGAGTGTGAGCCTGCCGACTGCCTGCGGGACAGATTATAACGATTATACGATTACAGCGCATTGGTGATGGAACATATTCGGTAATTGTTCATTACATTTTAAGTAAACATTAGTATGGCTCACCTGGTAAGAGTGCATGCCACATGTTTGGGACTGTGTTCCTTCCCACAGCTGGCCCGGGATCAGGCATGGCCCGTGGCTGCATCCCCACTCCTGGCTTTCCTGCTGTCACTATCAGGGATGAAGCAAAGATGCAGAGGGAAGATTAAAAAAAATAGCATCAGTATATGTTATTTTATAAACAAACTACCTTATATTCCACAGGATTGTCGGTCGTGTGCCCTGCAGTCATTGTGTCAACTTTCTCACCACGCTTTCACCCAAGTTTTTACCCTTTACACTGGCGTTGCTGGACACCGAAGCCTATTGATTACCTTATTAGAAAGCTAGCTTCAATTCAACCTTGAATCTCTCCTCAGGGGTCAGTGGCTCCAGGAGCTAGAGCAACTGCCTGGGAACTGGAACCACTTTCATTGCCAGGATGAAAGTGGTTAAAAGCAGTCCACCACCGAATTAAAGTAGCTCCTGTCTTGCCTTTTCTGTTGCACTGACTGTATTGTATACTGCATATACCACACCCAATCCCCAACTGGTGCCTCTCATTTAATCATCGTATTTGATATTTTGCATTGATGATAACATTTGAGACATAGGTCTAAGCATCGACCTTGTAGGAATTAATTGAAAGTAAAACACCCGACAATAAGCAATCCTGAAAGACTGCTTGTGAAAAAAATATGTTTTCCGATGTACAGTGATGTAGAATTGTTAATCACTTCACAAGACAAATTTGGTAAAAATCAAGCGAATGTCAAAAAAAAAGAAACTGCAGCTTGTGAAATGAGCAAGAATTCTACAAGAAATAAATTGGAACAACAGTTAACCCTTTGGAGTGAATCAATTGCCTCAAACACATGACCTCAAATGGGAGGAGCACATCACATCACAAAATGCATGATGTGCCCAAGAAATCCCAATCTTGTGGGCACACCTTACAGTTCTATTTGCAAGATCTGGATTTTGTGGGCATATCGTATCATTTTTATTTGAGTTTTAAACTCAAATTCCTGTCTTAGATAATACATTTACAAGTAATAAAGACAACTAGGGCATTCCATTGTCTGGGTCATCTGCACACATTTTTTTAATACATTTCCATTGGTTGTACATGGCAATAAACATGCCCCATCTCCAAGGCAATCTTGGTATTTGCAGTGCATATGTATGATGCCATCACACAGTAATTTGTATTACAGGGTGAATATTTTCATTAAAAGATGCCAATTAAAGCCATACAAAGTAACAATTCACACAATGCCTTTTAAAGACTATTGTGTAGCTGTGCGTATATAAAATAGATCTATATATCAAATATGTGAAAAATCTGAATAATAAGCTTAGAAATATGATTTAATCATGTATTTTGATTATTGCTGATAATATTATTTTCACTTTTTAACTTATCTAGCTAAATTGATAATCCTACTTTATTAAATACTTAAAGGACCACTTGATCCATTTTAACCCTATCTTCATATAATTGGTCCTTACTAACTCATTATAAGATGGAAGTAGTTCTGTCTACTCGCTCCGTCTGTTAAGATTTCAAACTTTTTTTTTATTGATGCAAGAACAATGGCTTCTCTTTCAGAGTTCTAACTTTCAAGGAAGAGAAATGCTGTAGATTCTAATTAGCTTCCAATCTCCATTAATGATGTCATTGGGAGGCAGGTTTCTGAACTGTCCAAAGCCCATTGAGTAGAAAGACTTAAAATAATTAGTGAGGAGGACCTTAAAGATAAGGTCGAAAATGGGTGACGCGCTTCTTTAAGATATTGATTAAATAGTTCAAAGGGCAAAGTTACATACTATGCCTTTAACAAACAAACTGCAAACATTATAGCAATCAAATATAAAAATGTTTAGACAATAAAGAAAAATGCAATAGCAAGTATTTTAGATTTGAGGATTCTCAGTTACCCTGCATGTAAGTTGCTTCCTTAGCAATATTATAAAATATACAAAGATTTAAATTAAAGGCCAACTACTAAACTATTAAAGGTAACTTTTCAGATCTGTGTGTGTACACACACACACACACACACACACACACACACGTCCGTGTGAAGCTCGTGGAAAAGTGGAGATATTTTACAAAATCTATAGGACAATATCTGAAGTCGCAGCAATTAACTATTGGGTGAGTACACACGTCACACGCAGCACCACCATCAGTCTGCTACCCGAGCGGGCATGGGGGTGATCTATGGCTGTGTATCTGGAATACATGAAATGTATGTAATATCACAGCCATTCTAGGACTGAGTGTGTGCACGTTATTATTTTATGTATGTATGTATGTATGTATGTATGTATGTATGTATATATATATATATATGTATATATATATACATATACATATACACACACGTTTATTTATTTGTTTATATTTATGCATGTGTGGGGTGGCGCTGCCCCGTCCCATAGCATTGGACATAAGACTTGTGTCCGTGGTGTAGGCCGAGGATTTTGACAGCGCCAGTCCAGGGTGGGGGGCTGCAGGGGCGTGGGGCCCTACTCGCTGCAAATTGCTGTCCTTTCCTCATGGGGTGGTGGGATCTGTGCTAGGGATTTTTGCTGTGCCCCCCCCCCCCCGATAACTATACTCCCCTACTTCGTACACTGTTTTGTATTTTGTATGTAGGTCTGACTGAGTCTGTTGTAGTCTGTTGTTGTAGTCTGTTGTCTAAATGTAAACCGGAAAATTGCACACAAAAAAAATGGGGGGGAAAAATGCAAAAAATGAAAAATTATGCATGTGTAAAGCACACACACACACACACACACACACACACACACACACACAAATGCAGGCCTTACATATTATGTAAACAGCAATATATGTTGACTGTCATTGTGTGTTGCTTTCACTGGCATCTTTTCAGGAGATATCACAGTAACACACCATCTAAATTAACACATGATGTGACGTCATATAGTAGACACTTTAGGAGCAGGCTTTCAGTGGAAAAGAATTGGCACTGGAGCCAGAGGGGTGCCGTCCAGTGTTGCCATGTCGGCTTATTATAAGCGACTTTGGGCTTCTTTTTCTGTAAAGTTGCTTGTAAATATTGGTAGTTGCGTTTTCTGAACTTGTTTACAAAGTGTAGTTGCTTATTTGGGCTTGCTTCCACATGTTTTAATTACTATTTAAACCACTGGTTCTCAGATATTTTCATGTCATGGACCCCCAAATACATTTTGTCCCAAACGGAAAAGTTTTGTACCAGCTGGAGCCCTGTTCCAGGTTTGTTATTATATACACCATAATATTCCAAATATCCACCCCCCCCTTTCCCCCAGACGTTTTTTTTTTAAATAGAACAGTATAGGTTTAAAGTCTACTGCCTATAGTCGCTTCTTATGGACTTGTTTTCCTAGACCTGGTTGGTTGCTTGTTTCTCTCTCAAAACCTGGCAACGCTGGCAGAGAGGCTCTCTCATTCCTACATCCTGCTCCTTTTTGGACAGACTCCATCTTTGTCAAAACTCCATTTAGTGCATCCATCCACACAATGTTAGGCCTTTCTCCCCTGCATTATAACGCTACTACCAGCACGTCACGGAATTTGGATTGATTTCCAAGTCAAGTCTTTAGAGAGTGAATGTAGTCAAACAAGAGAAAACATGAAGGCTTGTGATTTACAGTCTATACTCCATCGCGGCGGGTGTCGTTTGCCCAAAAAAAGGAATACCAAAACGCTCGCACCAAAACACAGTCGCCCCGGGGCAAATCCGGCGGTATTCCACAGATATGCCTAAACGTAACCTCAGTACCCAACCTCACCTCAGTAAACTATGTCTAAACCTAACCTTATTCCTACACGTAACCTCAGTAAAGTATGCCTAAACCTAACCTTATTCCTAAACATAACCGCAGCAAAGCGGTGCCAAAACATAACCTTATTAGAAACCTTATCCTCAGTACAACAAATACACGAATGCAAGAACCGCTGGTCCGCGAAAAAAAGCGGGGGCGAGGGTGTTTTGGGACGACTCTTCCCGGTTACCAAAAAAAGAACAGCTCTACAAGCCCAAATCGCGTAGCACCGACGCGTTGTCGGTAGCTTGTAGATCGGTTATTTTTGGGCGAGCGACACCGTCGTACTACGGATTATAAATTTCGACAATAATATATAGAGACGTCGTTTTTTTTATGTGAGAGTACATGCATTACATTATATAAACATACCCATGGCCATTCTTTGTAACTCGCTCACTGGTTGGAACATGGCGGCCTGCATTTCTGCTGCCAAGTCTTTTCTTCAGACCAGACGCTGTTTTAGACAACGTTGGGGCGACGTAATTCACAAATCCCAATATTAGCGCTAGGTTTTAACGAATGGGTTTATCCGTTTCTTGTTATTTTTTTGGCCGCTAACTTTAGTGGCTATCGTCAAAAATCCGTTGCGGTTTATATCTTCGTGGTCGTCGCTCTCACGACCGGCCGTTAGAGTTAGCCGAGCAAGGATATAAATCACACAACACTTCCGGTCGCACTCGTGACTTTCAAAATAAAAGTTTTAAAATGTAATTTTGTATTGAGTTGAGTTATTATACATAATGTATAAATCAGTGGTTCTCAAACTGTTTCCACGTCAAGGACCCCGAAATTGACAATTATTAGCCCACGGACCCCTATTTGAAAAGATATGCCAGTGACCCCCATATTAAGAGAAGATTTTTCTTATGGCTCTAACTCTAATAGTGATTCTCAACCATTTTAATTTCAAGGATTATTTTTTGCATTAGGCCACGGACGGACCCCCATTTAATGGCATTTCTACCTCTGGGACCCCAATTCATATTGTCGGGTCCATTTGGTTCCATTCTCACCCTGGACCCTTATGGGTCTGTACAGACCCATAAGGGTCAATATTTGGTTCCTAACTATCTATCATTTAGCTGGGGATCCCCTGGAACTCCCTCAAGGACCCCTGGGCGGAACAGAGCGAGAGTCCGTATGGGGGGGGGGGGCTTTAAAACTAACATTAAAACAAAAAGCCTGTTTAAAACTGGCGTTTTCTTTTAGGTCCACTGGTCCAGTCATGTTATTGGGGTGGGCCCGGGTGGCACTTGGCACTGACATATGATCAATTCTACATAAAAGATGTAATCCAATGTTCTATTTAATAAGGGGTGTTAATGATTAACATTTCTTTGACAGATTAAAATGTTTAAACCGACAATGTATAGATGATTTGCCTCTTTATACTTTTTTAATTACAATAAACAATCTCGTAGTTTTTGTATATATGTATATTTTGTCTACCTTTTCACCAGATTTCACATTAACCTTTATACCACAAGATGGAGCACTTCATCTTTGCAACTGATTTAACCTAGATCTAATCCAAGTTCCAACACTGCAGTGCATGGGACATGATGGGACAATTTTCACAAGAAAGTAATCTTGTCTATTTATTTTAAGCATCACATAAGCAATGCAATTTGTATCATTATAAGTAAGATATGAGCACATAGCCAAAATGATGCAGCCTACATTAGGTACAAATTCAATTAATTAATCAATTCAATCACACCTGGTCAGGGGAGCTTCAACAGTACTTGTCAACCAGTAGGGTTGCTACCCATAGGTGCTACTCGACACCATGGTCTACATTTCTCAATGGAATAAACACCTCCAACCACTGCAGATGAGCTTGTTATATTGTAGCCATAACACATTCTACCATACAGTCAAATTAATTAAAATAACATTTAATTCATTAAAATGTGGTGTTTTTGCTCTTGGACTATGTGGGGGTTAGACTGTTATTGCTATTTTTACTCTGCTGTTCTAACGTCCATGTTATGAAAATGCTGTACATAGCACACAAAGTCCAGAGGGCCAAGTTATTTTTTCTGCAATACTGCCAGGTCACTGGTATACTCTTTTCTTAGTTCCAGTGTGTTGCTACGGTACAATTTTTTGCATCTTTATCATTATTATTAGTAAAAAATATATATTATTTCCCCCCTACCCATAGCTGTAGGCCTATCTCTTTTTTCTGTAGGCTGTGTCTGTCCTGGGTCTCTTTACTGCTGTAGTGCCATTGACAACTACATTTCCCCCACAGGTCAGGATCAATAAAGGTCTGGTTATTTAAAATGGGTTCCAGATTGCAGCTGTAAGAAAGGAGTGATGAGAACATTTATATAATTATTACACGTATACACTTCTATACCCAAGCTTCCAACCCCCCACACACCACCCATCTCCATCAAAAGGCAACACAGTTTGTCTACCCTGCCTCAATAACATGTCACTGTTCAACTAATCTCTCAAGACAGATTCTGCTAATAGCAGGAAAATGATACATATCTTTTCCTTTTTTTTTACCGAATGGGTTCCCAGAATGCTGTTCAACAGACTTTGAGAGTTTCCTATTTTGGCATCAGCTGTTTATACAGTACAATGACATTATATTGTCAATTGTGCAAAAAGGTCTTTTTTAAGGGAGAGGTTAGGAGGGAGGGATATTTGGTTTCATTCAGATCTCATCTCAGAGTGTGAGAATGGTGTCAGAGTGTTCTTTATCCTGCTTATGTTGAGAGCCCTTCAACATTCTAGTGCCATCAATACAGGGCCAGCTACACTAGAACATTGCAGTCAGGGGTGCCTGACGGGCAAAGCTGACTCAGTCGAGCGTTCCCTACCCATGTTTCAGCCAATCAAAAGCCACGGCCTTCAGCTCTCATGCTATGGCAACAATTACCGCCTACCGGGCCCAGGCCCAGGGCCCAAGAGCTTGGGGGGCCAGAGCCTTTGCGTGAATTGTCGTGAAATGTGAGTACTGTTAATAACATTCTTTTCAAAGGGCTTAGTCATTCATGTAAATAACAGAGCCCCAAAAGTCCAACAGAGAACTTGTAGATGTTACAAGAAAGAAACCATCATAATGCATTCTAAGTGAAAGTTTATCCCGCCAGTTTATCTACAGGACTTTTGAGGGGCATGCAAAAAGCAGGTGCAAAAGAGCATTGGAATCTCTAAAATATTGTCACAGAACCCCTCGTTCTGTGTGATTACAATTATATAGTAACATCTAGGCTGGCAGACGTGTGTGTGTGTGTGTGTGTGTGTGTGTGTGTGTGTGTGTGTGTGTGTGTGTGTGTGTGTGTGTGTGTGTGTGTGTGTGTGTGTGTGTGTGTGTGTGTGTGTGTGTGTGTGTGTGTGTGTGTGCGGGCGTGGCTTGCGGGCGGGTGGGGTGTACGGCGGGCATGCGTGCGTGCGTGTGAAGGGTTCGTGTCCCAGCCCCAGCATACGTGTCAAAGTGTCCCTGAGCAAGACGAAGTGTCCTTGAAGTCAACCAGGTTGTTTTTAAATGTGCTTTATAAATAAAATTGACTTCACTTGACTGAGCAAGACAAGACACCTAACCCTTAATTGCTCCCCGAAGCGCTGCCGCCGTAGTTCATGTTTAGCCCACTGACCACAGTATACATGCTATTATCTTATATATTTTGGGTACTTACTTCCTGGGTAGTTTTGGGTTGTTTTAAAATCTTAAAGATCTTGGAAGACAGCGAAATACAGGTGCATGCCCTCAGTGCATCGCGTCTCTGCCAGGTGTGTGTGGCCAGTCTATAACGCCAGTCTTCTGAAGTCAGTACTATGATGTCAGTCAACTCCATATTTGGGATAAGTTTCATCCCAATCCATCATTCATTGACTTCCAGTATAAAGTTTAAAAAAAATTAAAAAATAAAGAAATAATTCACAATATCTGGATTTACTTCCTTGGTCTATTGACAGCGTGCACAAGAATTGTGGTTGTGGTTTGGCAAGATTAGCCGCAGACAAACAAACACACACAGGCCAAAAACAAATCTCCAACCTTGCCTTCGGTCTAGCCGAGATAAAAACAAACTAGCAGGACATTTGACGTCAGAATAAAGCGGAGAGCAAACAAACAGCACGCTACAGTAGCTGGTCAGCCAGATAGTTAGTTGTCTGTTCAAAAGGAGAATCGGGTGTTGTTTCTCATTGTGTGCTCTATTAAATAGCTGAAGGAGGTGTCCTGGTGTCCAGTCATTTGTTCGCTTCGTGTGCGCTCCTGATCACGTCTCCTCGCCATGGTGGAGAATGATGATGTAAACCTCCTCCTGACACAGGAGATTACCGGCCATGGTGAGCTGGTTCCCCCGGACGGCTTATGTTGGATATCGGTTGTGTCCTGCCTCCTGCTCGTCTGCTCTTACGTAGGGAGCCTTTACGTGTGGAAGAGTGACCTGCCGAGTAATCACCCAACAGTGATAAAGAGGCGCTTCACAAGTGTCCTAATTGTATCAACCCTGTCACCCATCGTCGTTTGGACATGGAGAGAAGTCACAGGTGTGTGGTCCAGCCCCTCGTTGTTGGCTCTGATGGGGATCCGTTTCGAGGGCCTCATCCCAGCAGCCGTGCTTCCCCTGCTGCTCACCATGCTGCTGTTTCTAGGCCCTGTCATCCAGCTGGCCATGGACTGTCCCTGGAACTTCATGGATGGCATACAGGTGGCCTTTGACCCGTGGTTCTGGATGCAGTGTTTCAGTGACATGCGCTGGCTCAAGAACCAGGTGGTGGCTCCGGTGACAGAGGAGCTGGTGTTCAGGGCGTGCATGCTGCCCATGCTTGTGTCCTGTGCCAGCCCCTCCACTGCCATATTCACCTGCCCGCTCTTCTTCGGAGTGGCCCACCTTCACCATGTCATTGAGCTCCTGCGCTTCAGACAGGGGACTGTGTCAGGAATCTTTCTCTCAGCTGTATTCCAGTTCTCCTACACAGTAGTCTTTGGAGCCTATACAGCCTTCATCTTCATCAGAACGGGTCACCTGGTGGGTCCTGTGCTGTGTCACTCGTTCTGCAACTACATGGGCTTCCCTGCCCTCAGCGAGGCCCTGGAGAACCCGCACCGCCTCACTGTTCTCTCCTGCTACCTGCTGGGTGTCCTCTTCTTCTTCCTCTTCCTCTTCCCGCTCACCGACCCCACCTACTACGGCCTTCCCAGCCCCGTATGCACCCTGTCATCCTCCCACTCGTCCCTCTGTATCTCCTGAGGACACTCAGGGCCATGTAGCTATACGCAATGCTGTCTCAGGCAGTGAAAGGGGGGGTTGGATCTCATATCCTCACAGCCAGGGTGACCCTCAATAAGTCAATATGCGATCTCCCAACATGAAACTTAGTGTCTAGGCCAGAGAAATCTCACCACCAGAATGCTTTAATATTTAAAAGGCATTTTACTGTCTTAAAAAGGGGGGGGGGGGGTAGTTTTGAGCAGGTAGACAGAACTGGGCTGGATCAGAGAGAAAAGCAGTCATAAAAGGCAGCGATAACCCATAGATATTCACAGTTTTACTTCTTTACTCGAAGCCCATATCGTCTGTATGACTACTTCACACTGTGTGTACATCAAAGTCAAGGTTCTTTATTGTTACATCTTGTGTACAGGTGCATAAGAGTAAACAGTTTTACAGTAGGCTAACTAATAAATCAGCATCTGTACAATGTATACGCACAGCTTATTATGAACGGCAACATTTTTTTTCCCCCAGCAACTACCACAGTACTGTATAACGAGAAAGTCTAGCGCCTTGAGTTGCAAAAAAAGAGGAAGAATTTATGTAAACATCTAGTGTAACAACTATAAATATATGTATATATATGAACATATAAAGAGACCTTATGCAGCTATATTATACTCCCAAGGTGTGTTAACATCTTGCGGCCTTTCAGTGTGGCCATGGATGGAGGAAGTGTGTGTGTGTGTGTGTGTGTGTGTGTGTGTGTGTGTGTGTGTGCGTGTGTGCCTTCCCTCATGTTTTCCCCACCTGTGATATTTTTTTCTCTTATCAGACCTTGATCACAACAGTGGAATTGTACACTGGATCAGAGCTCTCTGATGCTAGCTCATCAGGAAGTACACACTTCCACAAGCCATAGGTTTTCCCCACTGCCGTCTGCCACAGACGCAGTGTCCCATCCTCAGAGCCACTAGCATACAGCTCACCGTCTGGGCTGAAACGCACACAGTGGACCGGCCCAAAGTGACCCTTGTAGGACTCCAACTCCTCCAAGGTGCTGTAGTCATATTTGTAGAGCTTTAAGTCATCTCCACCGGCCACAAGGAAGTCCTTCTTTGGGTGAAGGGAAGCTGAGTTGATGGAGGTTGGTGCCTCAACAGTCTTTATCAGGTCCAGGCTGAGGGCATTGTAAAAAGCGATAGTCTTTCCGTAGGTGATAACCAGAATCTCTCCGTCAGCCACAACCTCCATGCTGCTCACCGACGTGTCGAAGGACAGCGTCTTCACAGCATCAGCGGAATTCCTGTCCCACAGACGTACGGTTTTGTCCTCTGCAGCTGAGAGGATCTGCTTGTCACCATTGCACCACAGGGCTTTCTTTATGGCTTTAGTGTGACCAGGGAACTCCTGTGGCTTGGCTTCAGGTTGGCTGAGATCATAGATGCGCAGTACCTTGTCATTTCCTCCTGTGAGCAGACAGTTGCTGTCCTGTGTAAAGCTGACAGACTTGACAATGTGCTTGTGTTCCAATGTAAGGACCTCGTTTCCACTCATTGCATCCCACACCTTTGCTGTGAAATCAGCTGCACCAGTGGCTGCTTTGGTGGCGTCTGTGTTCAAAGTGGCTCCCCAGACAGCCCCTTTATGACCGAGGAATGTTCCTATCCAGTCCCCTGTGTCTCCCTGACGCAACATGGGCTCACCATCTTTGCAGGCACTGATGAGAAAATACCCACAGGGAGTTATTCCACTGAAGGCTAGGTCCACTACAGGTCGGGTGTGACCTGAGCAGGTGAGTGGTGTTTGTCTCATAGCCATGACTCTTCCAGCCAAACAAGGGTGTTAAAATTGGGTAAATACAGCAATTTAATGGAAAGTAGAGAATAAGAAGGCTAAAGCTTAGCTGACTGTTCGCTTAAGATTGCTATAGCTGGAAACTTGGGCCAAGATGATAATCAGTGACTAATGATTTAGATTTCTTTTTTTAATGAGTATCAGGAGTTCAGTCAAATAAAACTAAAAGTGAGTAGTAAATAATTATTGCTACTACAGTAATATAAACCCTGTGTTTTTGTCTTTCAAAACTGACTCTGAAGTCACACACAATATAAACTGTTGTCATGCTCGCCTAACAATGCCAATTTGTGCAGGCATTCTAATCTGCACACATTACTTCATAAATGTCACAATACTGAATTGTAATGCTGCATGCTTTCCAGTCTAAACGTTATAATGCTAACGCTACTGGCAACTGCCACACCGGATTAGTGATGGCGATACAAACACAACAATGTGAATTACACATTCAAACAACACACTTGGGCCCAATACGTAGTTGCGCTGCACCTCCTCTGCAGAGTGAAGGAAAAGCACTACAAAATAGATAAAACCAAGCCAAGCATACACAGCCTTCCCCAGCAATCCAAAGTCCCTCTCCTTGAAGGTAGATCAAATGCAAAATGAAGATGAAAGTGCAGGTGACTTAGCTAGCCAATTAGAGTGGGGACAATGGTTAAACAAAACAAAATGAAAAAGCAAAAACAAACAATATGTATTTTTTATTTTTTATATACCATTGACAAATATAGGGTTATAAAAAGACAATAATGGCAGAGTAGTAGTACTACTACTACAGCCTGTTAAACAGGTGTGTATGTGTCAGCTTTCAGTTTCTCTTTCATGTTGTCTCATTACTTTCTTTGTGTGATGTAATGTTTGTCTGAAACTCAACAGGTGGTAGAGCCAAACAGGACTAACTACAACCATGTCAAAGACCACGTCGAGGAATTCTGGTATCATCCAGTATGTTGAGGCAAACAGAGTCAGAGACACGCAAGTTCTAAGTTAGTACATCAGACTCACATACAGTTATTGGAGTAGAATCTTGACCTATTTATAAATAGGGGGAGCCAAGCTGTACTCTACATGTACTATACATGTCAAGGAAGGTTAGCATGAAGTGGCAGCTTCAGTCTTCGATGTTCAGATTATCAGAACATATCAGAAAGCCATGGACACCCTGACCCTCATGTCATGCATGTTAAATGCCTAAATTGTAAATTACTATTCAGTCAGTTTAAATGTGACTGGAGAAACTGCATGGCCTTACAGTGAATAAAGAAGTTATTCCACAAGGGCTATGTAGAGAATTTGTTGTTCTTGGAACAAATTGCATATTACTTGCCAACAGGTTCTGTTTCTGTCGACAATGTTTTTCTTCATACATTTTGTGTAACCAGTTAATTGGCAGTTCATTAAAATCATGCCTCAGGAAATCCCGGAGTGTCATCAAAGACTCCACCTACCCCCATAACAGCTTGTTCACACTGTTGCCATGAGGGAAGAGGTACAGGATCCTCAAAACAAGGCATGAGCAGCTTCTTCCCCCAGGTTATAAGACGGCTACAGTAAATAAGAAAAGTGATTAACACCTTGCAGTACCTATCAGTGCATTATTGCCTTGCATGCTGTGCTCTGGGTCTTAACTTGTTTTAGCCATATCTTATTAATTGTTTTTAGGGCTATGATTACTGTTATTTATGTCATGTTTTTATTTTTGTGTTAGCCCCAAACCTAAGTTGTTTCATGTGACAATACGATCTCTTGAATATTGAAAATATCATCACAGCTGTTAGTTCAATTGAAAGTGAAGAATAGTGTCACTTGGATTCAGTGTTGTCATCATGTAGACAAGGCCCTGCGATGGAAAAATAGGCGTTGACTAGAACCTGTCGTTTCTCAATCCAGCCAATCAGATGTGGAGGGCGGACATAGCAGAAACCGTGGATGAAAACCATAGAGCTATATATTATGATGAAAACCATGAGGTGAGGCACCTGTTACCTTGCATCACACACACACACACACACACATACACACACACACAAACACATATCTGGGAACCCGTTGGCTGTCTTGAGAGATTACACACACACACAGAAACACTTGAGTGGAGCCATGAAGCTAATCATCCTGTTGGGTGGTGTTCTACTACTCTCTGTGTCTGGTAAGCAACCTACTAATATCTGGGCAGAAATATTATTATATTAATATATTAATGTTATATTATTCAGCACAGGTTACATTTGTGATAACTTCTGTATTACATTGGAAGTTCCACAGTAAAGTGCTGCAATTACTTCATCACTTCATGAACTGCATGTATATTGTCCAAAGCCTGCAATTCTGGTGTCAAAGCTTTGCTCTTTGTTCTTACTTTGCTCAGTTTGAAATAAATTGGACCATGACAAATCTTTGTCTGAAAAAACATTTTGACCACTTTCATGACAGTTGTGTTATGTTAACCTGCACCAGTATATGCAACCTTCACACGGCTTGTATCTTGAAAAAGAGGAAAGTTACCAAACTGAAAGTTGAGTATATTATATTCTTTGTTATTTTTGCTAGTTTTTAAATTGATGACTCCCCTTCATCTCTTTAGTCCTGTCATTTTATGGAGATGATTATGGAGATGAGTTTGGAGAGGACGAGTTTCGCATTCGCATGGGCAGAGAGGTACCACTGTTTTACATTACTATGCAATCTTGTTAAAATTGCTTCTATTATTGTTATGGGCTTGTTTTTAAGTGACAAATTTTATTACCATGCTGTTATTCCCTCTATTATTATTACAGTTCTACTTACCGTAGTAATTAAGGCATTTTGATCATGTTTCCTCATTTGATTCTTAATAAATTAAAGGATGAGTTAGTTTTGATTTATTTAAACCTGTTAGTTGCAGTAAATTCCATTGTTTCTTTAAAGCTTCACATAGTGGAGACGTAACTGTGCAGCTATGAAACACAATTTGATGGGGACATATTGAGAGGAGTAGTTATGTTTAATTTGAAGGTGTAAACACGCTCCCATTCCTTTCTACCTGCATAACGTCAGGGAGTATACCCCTTGTAACCAAGGAAGTATCTTAACATAAACAGGTATTATACCACATTTGCTTGATACAGTTTGATGGAAATTATTTATTATTCAATTATTCATTCACAGCAATTATTCATTGCTGTGTTGAGAACACTAAATCAGTGTTCTGACACTGGGTCGTGAGTAAATATCCCCCTTTTTTCTTCATTTCCTAAAATAATATATATATATATATATATATATATATATATATATATATATATATATATATATATATATATATATATATATATTTTTTTTTTTTTTTTTTCTTTTTTCTTTTTTTTCCTTCTCTTTTGGGTCTCGAGCTAAAACGTTTGACAAACAGTTGACAAGCGTTTCAGTTCAATCTGTCATCAGACTTATGGTTCATTAGCAGTTTACTTTGTATATATATTAAAGGTAGATTCTGTAACTTTGCCCTGTGTTTACAAAACAAAAAAGTATATACATTTTTACCCATCATTACTCTCTATTATACCAGCAGTTATCAGCCACTGGAGTAGTGTGGTGGTGTTTACCTGCAGATACACACTGCCCTCTCCCTGTATGGTGTTTTCACTGTTTGTTTTGGTTGGACAAAACATCCCTGTCTACCAAAAAATAAACAGTGAAAACACCAAAATAAAGCAAGAGAGCAGTGTGTTTCTGCAGGTAAACACCACCACACTACTCAGTGGCTGATAAGTTGATAACTGTGGTGTATACAGGGAAATTATTGGTAAACTTTAAAGAAGTAATGAAAATACTGTAGCAGATCTACAAGCTCACAATGTGTTGTGACTTGTGAGCTTGTATATTTTACAATTTCTCTTTTGGGTCTTGAACAAATAAGTTTGGGTATCCCTGTTCTGAATGATATTATCATATGACAGTAGTACAATCCTAAATCCCCCCCCCCTCCCCCCCTTCTCCCTCCCTTCCCCCTCCCCCCACACACACTCACACACATCAGCCCGACTGTGACAAGTTTGGAAGTGCCGGCTGTCCCAAGCTGTTCGAGCCACTGTGTGCGTCTAATGGAAGGACGTACACTAACGAGTGTCTTTTGTGCCAGGAGATCAGGTACAGTATGCCTGACACACTAGCCTCGTTCCCAGCCTTACTCATCTGCGAAGAGAAAAGCCTGGTCACGACCTGAAGCAGAGAGTGTCTACAGGGCCAGGACTTCCGTCGTACGTGTTTCCCCCGGAAACTATATTTTTCGACCAATCACAACACTTGTTTTATTCACGGAGAATGTAAACAGATTTGTAACGCATCAAAATCATTTCCTGGGGCGGTACTTCCGCCAAATTCCGGTACTTCCGTTTAGACACTCAACCGGCTAGGTCTTGCCCAGCGTGCTGACACACTGACTAAAGGGTAAAAGATTTTTGACACACTATGGCTATTTCTGCAATTTTTCTGAGCTTTTTGAATCGTGCCCCATGCAAACTACCCCATATTACAGAGAAGAAAGAAAAACTAACTAGAAAAAGTGCTCCTCGGAGCATAGGTCTCCGCCAGGTCAGGTAGGTTATTGTGGGTCAGCAATGTTCGGAATTTGCCAATCAGGATGGAATATGACAAATCGGACAGAACCATCTTGATCACTTGACTACAGAGATAATGGGTACCGATTTGCATGATGATTGGACAACATTTGTAGGAGTAATACAAAAAAGAAAAGTGTTGAACAAATCGGCCTCCTGGTGGCGCTATAATAGGGCAATGTTAAAGGGTGGCATTTGTTCTTCAACATAGTGCAAATGTGCTTGCAAAGTGTCACCTCAATCGGACGCTGCGTTCATGATTTGTGGCATTTTGTTCAAAACGGGCCACTTCTGCAAACTTTAGATGTCAATGTTAGCCAATCAGGATGAAATATGAAAAATCAAACAGTTCTATCTTGATGACATGACTATAGAGATCATGTGTACCGATTTGTGTGAAATTTTGATAAATTCTGAAGTCTTAATATCGAAGAATGTGTTTTACATAAGTCGGCCTCCTGGTGGCGCTATATAAGGCAAATGTGAAAAATACAGGATAAATGTTTTTCCTTGGCCTTTAGGGAGTGTGTGTGCAAAGTTTCACGCAGATCGGTGCAGTTATAGTTAAAAACACAAATCAGCCTTTTATAGCGCCACCATGAGGCTGATTTGAAAAATGTCAAGTGGCATTTCTTCCTCGGCCTAGTGGGAATGTGTTTGTGAAATTTCACGGAAATCGCAAGCTGCGTTCATGATTTGAGGCATTTTGTTCAAAACGGACCAATCCTGCAAATTTTGGAAGCCAACCTTAGCCAATGAGGATGGAATATGGGAAATCGGACAGATCCGTGTTGATCACATGACTATAGAGATACTGTGTACCGATTTGCATGACGTTTGGATAAAATCTGTAGGAGTAATATAAAAAAATGGGTTTTGCACAAATCGGCCTCCAGGTGGCGCTATAACAGGCCCATGTGAAAAATTTGAGGCAGAGGTTCTGAATTGGCATCCAGGGAGTGTGTGTGCACAGTTTCGCAGCGACCAGGCCAACGGTGCCGGAGATTAGGTGGTAACACACGGACAGCACACACACACACACACACACACACACACACACACACACGGACGGACGGACGGACAGGGGGTAAAACATACTCTCTCGCCATGCCTTTCGGCCTGGCGGAGACAATAACAACTAAACTAAAACTAAGACTTTTGAAAAAGTTGAAAATTAACTAACCTGAAATTAAAAACATGGCGCCAAAACAAAAAATAATATAAACATTTATGAAAAATGAAAAACCTCCATTGAGCTGTTTAGGCTCCAAGGCCGTTTCACCTACATAGAATACACGTGACTTGTTCATACACATTAACTCAAATCCCATTTACAATGTTAAAACTGCATTATGATGGTTAGATGGTTTCATATAGAAAATATAGATTTGTTATATACTGTACGTATTTGCAGTTTTTAAGTTTTATGGGCATTAGTGTTCAGACTGCCCTGTGAAAGTGGGCATGTGGTATTTGTCAGAACATAACAGATGCTATACAATTAGATATGTGTGAGATAAATGGTGCGACAAAGTACAAGTCAAATATGATGATAAATTTAGCCATTTTCCCAAAACATTCAAAGATTTTCCAGACATTTTCAAAAATATCAACAATAGTCACAATGAAAATTTCAGACCTACAAGCAACAAGACCTACACATATACTGAAGTAAACTACAGATACATATAGAATTTTGAACTTAAATATACTTTACTGTTCAGTGTTCACCACTGTGTAACATTATGATACATGTATTGTCTCGACAAGCATATACACTTCCAATATTGTTCTCACTGGTTCTACCGACTCACACTTTGTCTGAAACGACACTTCTAATTAGCAAAAATATTTTTTACACCTTACTGTTATATTTTGTTCTCTTATCTGCTGTAGATATTCTATTCTACATGTCTGAAAGCAATGCACTAACTAAAATTCCTTTGATATGAATATATTTGGCCCATGTTGGAAGTTAGTGCTGGGTGAGAAAGTAACAGTGTAACACAGCTGGCAGCACGGAGACTGACATTAACATCTACGTACACACATGTGCGTGTGCATGTACACAAATGAATACAGTCACCCACACGCAACAGACACAAATGGCAGAAAGGCAGATGAGACACATACTCCTCACTACACACAGAGTGGATGTCAAAACAGACTGACCCACACACAAGACATTAGAAACACACGTGTGTGCGCGAGCACACACACACTCACTCACTCACTCACTCACTCACTCACTCACTCACTCACTCACTCACTCACTCACTCACTCACTCACTCACTCACTCACACTCACACACACACACACACACACACACACACACACACACACACACACACACACACACACACACACACACACACACACAGCCCTATCATAGACATACAAAACAGGCACGAAAAAACAAACATAGATTAACAAAAACAAAAAACAAAAGTGTGAACACACACAGAGACACTCACACACATACACACACATACACACCATCTCTGTAAGTAGACATAGCTTACTGTGCGTGCATGTGTGTATGTGTGTGTGCGCGTTTGTTTGTTTGTTTGTTTGTTTGTTTGTTTGTTTGTTTGTTTGTGTGTGTGTGTGTGTGTGTGTGTGTGTGTGTGTGTGTGTGTGTGTGTGTGTGTGTGTGTGTGTGTGTGTGTGTGTGTGTGTGTGTGTGTGTGTGTGTGTGTGACATTTATTCAAGTTACATAATTATTGTCGCTGTCGGGCAGAAACCAAACTCCCTTTTTATGCTTTTCTTCCCCCATAAATCAATCTGTGTGCTGGTTAAAAAAATATTGAACCAATGAAAAGTATTAAAAAGCGCTTCTGACAAAACCTCCTAACTCCATTGGATCCACAAACTGTCGACCAAACCAGCTAACTCCAACCCCTCTCCCCTGCGTGGCACACAGAGTTGCTGCAGACTCAGAGCGGAAGAAAACAAACTTTAACGAGGCAGGGTTTTTTCCCCCGTAGGCTGTTAAAAGCAGTGGTGTGTTCTACCGTGTTACGCTGAATACGTGGTGTGACCTGCAGAATCTTTTCGTAACCAAGCGTAGCCGTAGCCCTCTACTAACCATTTCATCCATTGAAAACGCACTGGCGTATCTCCACGACCACGCGCATGTCGTGCAGCCAGGGAATGATTATCGCATCCCTCCGAAAAAACCTAGAACACACCACTGGTTAAAAGTAACTATGCAGTGTACCTGCTCTGAGGAGAGCCATGTGACAAGAAATGAGTTCATGTAGCAGTTCTCTCGCTAGTTCTACTGAAACTGCAACTCTGTGAACCCCTCTTTGCAGAAGATTTAAAGTCCTGTTTATTATTGTAGGCCTATATAAGCAGTGTCATGAAGCATCAAGGCATTAATTCACGCGTTGTGATGCATTGTGAGCTTGGAGATCTATTGTCAGCTGTTCTTATCAATGATGGACAAAACCTCCTAACACCACTTGAGCTGGATTAGGGTAAAGTGGTGATAACATAATGACACATGCAAGTATCTGACAATATATATATATACCAACTTTGATGGGGCAGTATTGATTTGTTTAAAATATATATAAGGTTTTCTTCGTTTCCTGAAAACTTTATATTTAGCTTTTTCATTTCCTGAGAAACATTTTGGAGTTAGCCGATTTCTGCCCGATATATTATAATACTGTTTATTATTAAAGCCTTACAGCACAGTTTGTGATGATACATGACATGATGTGTTTTTCTGTTACAGGAAGACCTCGGTGGCAGTGAAAGTCATTGCTATGGGACAATGTTAAACCAAAACGCCCTGAGACTATGATTGACACACACACACAAATACAAACACACTTCTCCTCTTCTGCCTATATGTTCTTTCTTGCCTCATTAGAGATAATACTTAATTTAATCTGCTTTGTGACAAATTTCTGTAAACACTAGAACTCTACTGTAAAGGGTTCAGCACTACATTCATTAAACCTTTGGCCTGTTGTTACTGTATGTTCTTGGCTCATTAAAGATAAAACTTAATTTAATCTGCTTTGTGACTAATTTCTGTACTAGAACACTACTGTGGTAGTAAAGGGTTCAGTACTACGCTCATTGAACCTTTGGCCTGCTGTTATTTGCACCTTCATGCTGGATTCACACCAACAGTTCAACAGGACCCCCAGTTTGAATATGCATTAGGGCATGGACCCCCATTTGAAGCCAATTTATTTTCTTCATCTCTGAGCCCCAATAGGCAGCAGTCATATTGGGCCTCTTCCTTACTTCCTTCACAGGTCTTACCAATTAAACTAATTAGGGCTCTGTTCCACTTATGTAGCCACAGTGGTTCTCAAACTTTTTATTTTCAAGGACCCCCCATAACTCTGACTGTGAACAAATGGAACCAAATGGACCCAGAGTTACACACCTGTAATTGGCAATTTGTACCCCCCTCAGACCCACTGGTGTAGCAGAGTAATTCAAGTATGATTGGTAAGACCTGTGAAAGGAAGTAAGGAAGAAGATGCCCAATTTCTTTCCAATATGGCTGCTGAGCATAGAGCCAAACTACACTGCAAATCTGTAGTGTTTATGTAACTCTGAGAGTGTACAAATGGGGTTTCATTTGTACACTCTCAGTTACAAACTGGTAAGGGTCCATTCGGGCCCTGCCTGGTGGTCCCCGGAGCTGACTTTGAGAAGCAGTGATCTATTCTAGGTGAGCGGCAACCATGCTATGGCACATGGCAGGAGGTGAAGCCAGTCAAAACCAATGTACATAAATTGAGGAACATTCAACATTTTTGCTGAGGTTTGTGACAAGGATCAAACATTAAACAAGCATGCCAAATTGACATGAATAAATATGCATTTTTTAAATAAATAATCACATAAACAAGTGTAGTAATATATAAATGAGTCAACACATTGTGATGTTATTCTATAGTTAACAATCAACTATTATTATTATTATTATTGTGAATCATTATTTTCACAATAACATTGACACATTTGTTTCTTTTGCCCTTTCTTCTTTCTTTACAGATCAAATACATGAATTGGTAATTTAAGGGGAAACTATTTATGCACCAATGTGTGTATAAATAAATAAAAACGAATAAGTTAAATGGTTTTCCTCAATAATATAGGGAAGCTGGCCAAAGTAAATATAAGCGTAATCAATTCCGTCAAGTAGCCTACTGTACTGACCGTAAGTAAAAACTTGAGCTGTGGTTACTTAAGTTTTACTTTACTTCAGTGTTTCCTTTTTTAAAGAGTCCAGCTCCAGATGCTAATCCCGCGTGATTTGAGTTGGAGTCGAGAGGGGGCGACGTTATTGGTTTTTGATTCTACAGCCTGTGACGCCAGGGTTGCCATGTCCGCTTATTATAAGCGACTTTGAGCTTCTTTTTCTGTAAAGTTGCTTGTTAAAAATTGGTAGTTGCGGTTTTCGTTTTTTGGGCTCGTTTCTAAAGTGTACTCGCTTATTTAGGCTTGCTTCCAATTTTTTAAATTATGATTTAAACCAGTGGTTCTCAAATATGTTAATGAAAATGTTTTTTACCAGGGAGTATTTGTGTTGTTAGGATGTTTAAAAATAATTTTCCACATTTTATTGCAAGAGTTTTTGAAAATAGCAGATCTACAAGCTCACAACAACGCTTGTAGATGTGGCCTAGTTGCTTCTTTTGGGCTTGTTTTCCTAGACCTGGTTGCTTATTTCCCTCACAAAATATGGCAACACTGACTCGTGCTAGCCTAGCCACTGACTGCCAGTAGCCACCCAACACACCCACGCTCTCTTCAAGTTCTCGACAACTTCTTACCGTACTTGTCTTGTTGTGATGGCACAAACAGTGCCAGACCTGAGGGTCTGGAGCCTTATGTTAGACTTGGAATTGGAAGTGAATGACACTGAGTCAGACTATTCCTCTGAGGATGAGGAATTAGGGAGATTATTCGGCGAGTATGATGGCCGTGGTTACTTGTATGAGCCAGAGTACACAGACGAGGAGATGTTGGAGAGAGAGAGAAACATGCAGACACAACACAGTGAGGGAGCAGAAGCTGCTGCTACAACCACCACCACAACAACAACAACCACCATGCGAGTGTCTGGGGTATTCCCCATGGTGGTTCTCCTGTGGTTGTTGTGTTCTAGTGGCCACGGGGGAGGAAGGCTGCCTGGGTTGTAGGCTGAAATAAAGACTGTGCTGTGGTTGACTGCGTTAAGAAGAGCCTAATACGTACTGCTGTGAAAGCAGTTGCGAGGATTTCTCCCCTTTCATCAACGCAGGCAGGCTGTGCTTCAAACTTTATTTCACGTCCTCCCCATTACACACTGGTGGTAAAGGCGACCCAAACCAGAAGAACGAAGTGAGTGTACCTATACCAGACGCAAGCAACTCTTTCTATTTTTAATATCTGGAATCTAGAGTTGCAATACTAACCCTTGACAGCCCATACATCCGAACAGAAAAGTCTTATCTGATTGTATTAAACGACGTTAAACTCGCCAACATTGCAGCTGTACGGAAAGCTTGAATTATCCTCTAAAGTTTTAGTTTGATAAAAAATCCACCGTAGGCATGTTATGAGCTAGCTGTAGTATAGATGGGTTTCCTGTTTGTAAACATCAGAGGATGATGCGCGCGCAGTGGCGGGAGTAGCCTGTAGAGGGCGCTATTACCCGCAGCAGCTCTGGCATTGTACATTCAGAAAATAAATGGTCTTCACCAGGTTTAATGAAAGTAGATTAAATGATGCAGTTTGTAATATCTTCTTTACTCAATAAAAATGATTTGTCGAAAGTTGGATCTGTTTGTATATAATAGCAGCATTATGCCTATTATGCCTATAATAGCAGCATTATGCCTATCTAAATCCCGAAAATAACGAGAGAGTGAATGGCGCTTCCGGTTCGTTCTCCCCCGCGCATGCGCAGATTGCGCACTCTGCTCTGTGATGACGTCGCGCGGAAACCCATCTATACAACCCTCGTAGACGTATTTATGATTCTGACGTTTTCAATCTACGAGAGTTGTAGGGTGCACTTCCTATAGTGCTTTGGACTTTCTGCACTATGCCCCGTAGACACTCCAAACATTGTACAAAATGAAAATAAAGGTGCTTACCGCCGAGCCCCAAATGTTAACTACTTCTACGGGGTATTAGTTTAATGTAATAATCCATATATTTAAACAAAGAAGTGTTTTAATGCCGTCTGTGGCCGAACGCCATTTTTTCACCCTCGTTTACTTCCTGTTTACATTTAGTGTAATTCCGGTTTTCACCGGATGCGCCCCCTCACTTCCCGTCACTAACGCCCATTGGGAACTTCCGACAGAATCGGCCACAGACGGCATTAAAACACTTCTTTATTGAAAGATATGGATTATTACATTACACTACTACCCCGTAGAAGTAGTTAACATTTGGGGCTCGGCGGTAAGCACCTTTATTTTCATTTTGTACAATGTTTGGAGTGTCTACGGGGCATAGTGCAGAAAGTCCAAAGCACTATAGGAAGTGCACCCTACAACTCTCGTAGATTGAAAACGTCAGAATCATAAATACGTCTACGAGGGTTGTATACTACAGCTAGTTATGAGCTACTTTCTGTCAATAAATTCCGTGCAGATTATTTTTCTAAGTGTTTTCTAAGTTTGGAAGCGCTCGTTGCAAATCACTCAACGGTCCTTCTACCACCTGTTTCTAAATTGCACATAATGCAGGAGGCAGCAGGACTTTGCTGACATTATTAGTATTGCAACTCTAGATTCCAGTCAGATATTAAAAATATAATCCTAAGAGTTTCTTGCGGCTATACCTATACTAGCTTTGGATCAAGAGCATCATAGAGGTATTTAATCGAGTCTGACTTTTCAGAATTGATAAAACACATATATGATAGTCTTGATCCAAGGCTATACCTATTCTATTCAATGTATTATATCTACCTAGAAGTGTAAGAAGTCATATTTGAATAATTGCTATTTGTTATTATTAACTCACTCACAAACGTATGTTTTAACTATATTTACTTGATCTGAACTGGGCCTAGCTAGCCTACTATTCGATCTATTAAAAAAACCATTTAGTTATATTCACCATAACGTTTCAAATGTCTATTGTTGACATAGCCAGCTTGCTGTTGCATGATTTGTATTTTTCATTATTTTCATACTTCATCTTTGTTTTCAGTCATCGAGGCCATCACCTACCATGTGGTGCTGGTGGAGTGGGCGGGGCACGAATGCAAGGACAAGGACAGCATCTTGGTAGACAAGAGTCCTTCCCAGCTGCATTGACCGCCATCAGAAATAACTACCCATCTTCCACCGGGACTTGTTGGATTCAAAGAGGCAGATGAATCATTTGATATTATCCCATGATGTTACATGGCATTGTTTTTGTTTGTCTGTTGGTGTTACAGACTTGTAAGGGTCCACTTGGTTCCTAACTATCAATAATTAAGCTTGGAACCCCTGGGGGTCCCCGGACCCTACTTTAAGAGACACTGTTCAATCGTTGCTAATGGTATTCTCTACTTCTAATTTAATATATTTTTTTACTAGGGGATATTGAGGACATTTTTGTATTATAACACTACCTTACTTTATTCATAGCAGAACATCATTGAGCCATCAATATACATTTTCATGCTATAACTGTAAACAAAAATCCTTCTGTTTACCATGTGATTCACATGGGTTTAGTTGGCATAACTAATCTGAATACTCTTATTTCACTTTGTATACTCAAGTTGGTACATGGGTTCTTGATTCTTCTATTCACATGACAAAATAATTGTGATGAACATTGAAAATTCTATTCTATTTTCAATAACTAGCAGTACAACTCTGTTTCAGTTCTCAATGTTTTGATAAAATAATTATTTGGAATAAGAAAATGTTTCTTTTGTAGAAAATGATCGTTCAATTTCACATGCATTTATTTGGATAATAGCTATTCTTTGAATGTTGTGCCCCTAGATGTTTAGCTAGTTACAATGTTGCAGGATCAGGCCTTGGAATCGGAGCAATATTTTGAAGCAGACTTTTTTTATTTATTTTTACAATGGCACAAAATACATCTTTTGTACACTACACGCTAGTTCTTGGCGGAAGTTCTGTGTTGTGCTGTCATAAATTGGCTTGTTGATCCATTCATGACTGGGCTTGTTGAACTGTTTTTTTGTACCTGTCTTCAACCGTTTAGATTAGAGCATACAAACAATACAAGACTAACTATTAGTTTCATGACTTTATAATAATTATACATCACACTTATATAGCGCTTTTCATAGTACCCAAAGTCGCTTTACAAAATGACCACCTTTATTAGGGGAGAAAGTTAAAATAGTCCAAGAAATATGTAATGGAAATAATGTGCATTATGTACACGATTACTTACCTTACACTAAAGTTATAATAGTGTACATTTTTTGGGAAAGTCTTAATTGAGATCAGATGGGAGTGTAGCTCAAGTAATATTAGTGTAATGATGACATAAGAGTATGAATGCACTGCTTTTAGTATTGGAGTGTACTCAACAACTTTTAGTTTTCTTAATCATATAGGCAATGTTTTATAAATGTCACTTTCAGAGCTTTGACAGAAGGTGAATCTTCTTGAAACCACTGCTAGCTTTGCTGCTGCTCTGTCATGGGTGGGTGATAATACCATGTGTACTCAACACTATAGGTATCCCATGTGATGAAGCACAGACATCCACCGACGTTCAAGAAAAGAAAAAGGAATCTAGCATTAGGGCGCGGTCCCGTCCCACCACACTTTTATTTTACCTCTTGGGTGGAAGCTGCCAATGCTTTGTCAATGCAAATGCGTGAATTCATGGTCTTGCGGATTTTTTCCAAGAATCCACGCATTTGCATTGACAAAGCATTGGCAGATTCCGCCCCAGAGGTAAAATAAAAGTGCGGTGGGGCCGTGCCCTTAACATGAATACCTTATGAACCTAAAAGCATATCTTCTCTGTCGGGTGGAAACCTTATATGTCCAACCTGACCTGTTCCAATAGATTCAATGTAGTTATTATTTCGTCACAAGCTGTTGTTGATACTTTTCCTTGGTTCAATATGTCTAAAACCCATAGACATGTAAATACTTTCACTTTAAGGTGAAAGTAATGTAGAAAAAATAGCAGATCTACAAGCAACAACATGTTGCGATGTACATGTATGTATTTTATATATATATATATATATATATATATATATATATATATATATATATATATATACACTTACTTACTTGGTGTGTGTGTGGAGGGGGGCATTAACTATTGCTTCTTCAAAGGTCAAGTCACAATGACTTGTCTCAAATCACTGTTTACTGTGGCATGCATTGCGAGTTTGGATACTACCCTCTACTGGACTAACATCACAGGCAGTGGATGCAGAGTGATGGTGACATCTTGATAGACAAGTTTGTTCGATGCATGCAGACAGGTCTAAAGTCCATTCAATTATTCATGAACTTCTTCATTTGTGGATCTGTGTATGTATAATGTGGGTCCGTCGGCTATTGTCAAAAAGGTATCTCGCGCGCACACACACACACACACACACACACACACACACACACACACACACACACGACAGAGATAGTGTGCATATCCATCCCAATTGAGTTCAGGTGCAGAATGACAAATTTCATGTATGTGCAAATATACTATAATAAAGAATCTGACAACAGGATAAAAGGTTAACTGCAAAGGGAAGAAATAACCCTTGTACTTCGTATAGGCTGCTTGTCATGTTGACATTTTCAGAGATTACACTTATTGTTAAGTAGCTCTGGAGGAATAAGTTGGTTAAAATACCTTAAACATACTTTAACAAAACTAGGAAATAAAAATAGAGTAGATCTTGGGATCCACACAGAAACTGTGTGACTCCAATGTGGATCTCGGATTTCATTTGACCAGCCTGTGACATCAGTCATCTACGACATCAGTCATTTATGATGTATGACTCCAAATATGGGGGGGAGGGAGGGACGGACGGACCGACCCTCTCATAGATGGCTAGGCTAAATATCACTAATATCCCCTACAGTTTTAATTTAAATATGGCTTGGAAAAAAAGAAATGTAGGACAGGTGATTGATTGAAACGCAACACCGCAACTTCTGTTGCGGTATTGCGTTTCAATCAATCACCTGTCCTACATTTCTTTTTTTCCAAGCCATATTTAAATTAAAACTGTTAAAACATGTAAGTGATTTTTTGTATCTTATCTTAACTCCCTTGCAGTACAAAATTAAGCACCCACTCACAACATGACTTTCAACTTCTGTTGCGGTATTGCGTTTCAATCAATCACCTGTCCTACATTTCTTTTTTTCCAAGCCATATTTAAATTAAAACTGTTAAAACATGGAAGTGATTTTTTGTATCTTATCTTAACTCCCTTGCAGTACAAAATTAAGCACCCACTCACAACATGACTTTCAACTATAAAATCATTTGTACCAACAATTGTACACAGAAAATACACGTCATGTCATATGTAAACATAATTGGGAGTATTCATAAAATTAACTGTAAAGCTTTGAACAGCCAGCCGTGAATCAGGATCAATTTAAACCTCTGGATCTCTGATTCACTCAGTCCATTTAGAAGTCATAAAGAAAGGGTGGAATCATCTGTTGACATTGCGGTCCTGGTGTACTGGATGCATGCATCCCATAACCACTTAAACCATGAGTTCACAGAGTCCCCAAGGGCTCCGATTTTATCTAATAGAATTACATTCAGTGTAAGAATAACTAGTTCCAGTTCCTTGTTCACAGAGCAAAGTAGCAACAGAGAAAGATCATGGAAAATATTTGGACTTCTATAATCCTACTGCACTTTATCCAATTTCACCCTTAACCTTGTATAATTGGGCCTCACTAATGCTCATAGAAGACTCTGCATCTCAGAGGTGGGCTGTGGACAGTTACCCATTAAGCCCTGAGGCCGATACTACAAAATGTCTGTTTTTAGAATGTCTTCTAAAAACAAACGTATGTTACTATGTCAGTGGTTCTCAAAAAGTGGTTATTTAAAGAAAAAAATGTCAAGGACCCCAAAATGTACATGTATTTGGCCAAGGACCCCCATCTCAAAACATTTTGTTCCAGGGACCCCCAGAAGCAAAGACTTGAGTTACAAATGTTCGCTTGACAAAAAAATATATTCAAAGATTTGCAAAAAAAATACGATTGCTCAAAAATAGCAGATCTACAAGCTCATAGCACGGCACTCTGTGCCGCGCTATGAGCTTGTATATCTGCTATTTTTGAATAGCCAAAGTGTAAAATAATGCTTTTTAGCTCGAATAAATAAATGACACAGATGCTTCTCCCGGTCTTAATGGGTTAAATACACTCTAGCAATGATTGCTATTGGAATATAGAGCTATTTAACATTATTTAAACAAATAATTCACTTGATCACAATCATTTGCTTGAAAATGTATTAAATCAAAGTCAACTAAAATGTCATAATGACAGGCCTAGATAAAGCAGGGTTTCTGTGTGTTTAAATCAGATTTAAGACTTTTTAATACTTCCACTCAGAACAAATTCTTTTACCAATAAATAAGAAGAATCACAAAAAAGCATGCAACGACCTCAATTGCTCAGATTTAGGGTCACTTTAGCCCATGGTTTATTGAGAATTGACCAAAAGGGGTGAAAATAAATAAATACAAAATAAATAAATAAAAAGTGACTGCAGTTGTGTGCAGAGAAGGACAAACATAATATAATCTTGTTTGTTTTTTATAAAATACAAATACCCTTAAACAATTGTATCAAAATAAAGCACAAAATACCAGTACAAAAACATTATAAAATACTGTACATGTATATTGCATGATCAAAATATACTTCACTACCTGCTGTAGCATTATGTGCTCTCACAAGCTTTCACATTTAATGTTCTACCATTAAAAAAAAGAAAAAGTACATTAAACAATCAGTGCATGTTGATGGTCTATTTTCAAGAAATACGCTCTCCTCTGAGATTTACAAGGGCTGCACAAATTATAAGTATGTTGTCGATTTTAGGGACCAAATGTATAGGCACAGGTTGTGAAAGAATCTTGTACACCTTGAGACGGTTTATTGCTCGTTCCACAGGAAAGCGGACATTAGCAATGTGTCGTGTTTGTGTGACCTCATCTATCAAATGGCATTGCTTTTGTGAACATGCTGGTAAGACCAAGCGCACATTCCGCTCCTCAAGCAAGTCGGCAATTGTGAAGCCATGGTGCCCCATCACCACATCTCCAGCACGCAAATGGTCAAGAAACCCAGAGTTCTGTGCTATTAACCTATCACTACATTTCCCACCATAGGCCTTTGAAATGAACATAATGATCCCAGACGTAGCAGTTGCAACTAGATATTTCACACTATTATTGGCACAGTAGTGACTGTAAGATTCTGTCCTTGAATCCAGATGTTTTGGTTTCTGCAGAACACTTTCTGTGCAGTCAATTATACAAGTTGCGTTTGGGAAATTATCTTGACGAACCTGTGGCATAGTATCCTCTATCGGCTCACAAGGCAGCCACCGAATAAGCTCCTTAGTTTGCTCAGCAATTACATCTATCCAGAAATTCAATGTTTCACTGACCTGACCAGGTGACCATGTGAAACGTCTTGCTAAATCAGCTACAGCAAAGTTCTGTCGGAGTTTCATGAATGTCAACAGAATTTGGTCTACAACTGGAATTGTTGATGGTGTGGGGGCAGAAACATGTAAACAAGACGCAAGAGTGTAGAATTTTTGTAGTGGGATACCTGTGTACAGCAGACAGTCTGCATCATCTCTTAAAAGAACATCTGCAACAGACAGTGATCGCTCAGGGACTGGTGCAGTCGTCGCGATGTAGTAGCTGTCCTCTGACCATTCTGTTTGGGCATCATTTAAGTTCTTTGAAATAAGATACTCAGAAACTTCCCCAGGCTCCACCAAAACCTCCCATGGCTCCTCAGAATCCTCCCCTGACTCCTCAGAATCCTTAGATGACTCCTCAGAATCCTCCCCCGACTCCTCAGAATCCTTAGATGACTCCTCAGAATCCTCCCCCGACTCCTCAGAATCCATAGATGACTCCATAGATTCCTCCCCTGACTCCTCAGAACCCTCCACTGGCTGCCCATAATCCTCCACCACACCAGGCTCTCCTGCAGGTAACACATACAGTACAGTGCATATTACGGCTGTGCCCAATTTTTTTCGATACGGCAATATATCTTATCATCATGCTTGCCCGTACGCGCATCGATAGAGGATACTGTATCGATACGACAGGAAATGCTGTGTGTGGTGCCATTTTGAAAAAAAAAACATCACCTATGGTCTGTGTGAGTCCTCTTAGCACTCCTGCTAAGGGGACCACCCTCATAACCCAGCAAAAGTGTTGGGTATGGGTTTTCCTGCATTGGCGTCTTGTCGAAGAAGTGAAATGAACGAACAAGGGATTTTTTGTAAAATTTTCTAAGCCAATTTCTTTTTCACTTCATTGTCATTTGGGAGGCGATTTGGTAAGTAGGGAAATCCTGTGACTTAAAGTTGTACAATGCAGAATCACAAATAACGATTTTTAGCAACCTCTGCTGGTCACTACCGTCACTGCATACAATTTCCGTAGTCCTCGATTACCCAGAATTCCATTCGTTTTCACCGGAAGCCGGAAGCGTTTCAAAAAGCGATCTTTTAATTGTTTTATACTATCTACGGATCGTTTCTCTTAGCCAGTGGAGCATTAGTTACCATGAGCTGTGCTTTCTTTTTCTGTTCTTTTTCGATCTTCCAATCCTACATTCTCTTAAAATCAGCGTGAGGTTCCTTTTTGTTATTAGCGCGGTAGTTCCTGGCCAAACAGGAAACCGTTGCGCTAGTTCCTGGCCGACGTCATGACGTCGGCCAGGACGTCGGCCACGACGTCATGACGTTGGCCAGGAACGTCATTTTCCCGGGAAAGTCCCCCCCGTCCACGTTCAATAGAAAATATATAAATAAAAGGCTTCCGGGGGTGAAATTCATGGAGTGGGTGTTGTGAAACTTTTGCCACTCACAAAAGATATACAATTTAACTTTAGTTTTGTTGAAAACGTTACCTAGTATGCTTTTAAGGGATATTTCACTGTCAAACATGTTTGAGGTCATTTTAACGTCTACTCTGGCTTTTGTGAACACCCCAGACCGTTTTTAAGTTGCTTGATTGTTATTCGGATATTTGGTATTCATTTTAACAGACACGCCCCCTTCGGCCTTCCTATACAAACCCATTTTCAAACCCAACTTCAAACTCCATTTTAACCATGTTAGATTCAGTGAAAACACCCGTCCTTGGTTCTTGTGACAGATATTGTCCTTCTAATGCGTGAGGAGACGTGTTTTTTCAATTACTTTTTCAATGTATTTTTAATACATTTTTCGGGAAATTAAAAAATAAAATGAAAAAATAAAACAAAAATGTAAATATTATTATTACTATACCTTAGAGAGTCTACGAGGTATGGTAATAACATATGTTTAGGTTACTGATACACTTCAATCATCCAATCCACCAAACAACAAGACTAGAGTCAATAGCAACAGCAGAATAAGCTGTTTGAGGCAGAGAAGATTTGGCTAGCTTTCCATGGGCGCAACCCACATACTCAGCTGCTCATCCCACAAATCCATGTTCTTTACAAATGGGGCACCATTTATAAAAGGGAAACAAACATCCTTACCAATGGTATAAAAGTTATTGCCAAGAAGTATTGTTACAACAACAAAAAATATCTAACATAACGAAAAGTTCTGAACTTTGTGTTTGGTAGTGAGTTTTAGTGCATAACCTATAATAATTAGATGAACCTTTTAACCACTAGACAGAACAGAAGAAAGGAAAGGGAGAGCCTGCCATGAAACTTACCGAGGTCCTGGCAGACTTTGGTTTCCTCTTGTTTAATAGAAATGATGGTCCTGGCTAGGTCTGGGTAGAAAGGCTTCAATCTCGTGTGCGTTGCTTGGTGTCCTCTGAGACCCGAGATTGTGTGGAAGTTAATGTCGCACTGGTCACAGGCGTAAGAAAAATTCTCTAACCTGTGAACTTTGTTGTGCATTTTGAGACTCAGCAATGTGGCAAACTTTAACCCACACTTGTCACAGGAGTAAGACATCTCTCCGCTGTGAACTCTGTTGTGTCTGTAGAGATCTGTATATCTGGTGAACTTTAAACCACACAGGTCACAGGAGTAATGCTTCTCTCCTAAGTGCATTTTCTGGTTAGTCGTGAGGTCCTGGTCGACTTCGGGTTCCTCTTGCTTAATAGAAATGGCCCTGGCTGTGCATTGCCTGGTGTGCATTGCCTGGTGTGAGCTGAGACCTGATGATGTGAGGAAGCGTAAGGCACACTGGTCACAGGAGTAAGACCTATCTTCCCCGTGAACTCTGTTGTGTATGTGGAGACCCTTTAATGTGATGAACTCTGAACCAGCACACAGGTCACAGGAGTAATGATCCTTTCCCATGTGCATTTTATGGTGTGTCACGAGGTCCTGGCAGACTTCGGGTTCCTCTTGTTTAATAGAAATGGCTGGGTCTTGGTAGAAAGGCTTCAATCTTGTGTGCATTGCCTGGTGTGCACTGAGACCCACTGATGTGTGGAAGTTACAGTCACACTGGTCAAAGAAGTAAGATCTCTCTCCCCTGTGAGCTTCGTTGTGGTCTCTGAGAAACCTCCGTGAGGTGAACTTTAGCCCACACAGGTCACAGGCATAAACGTGGTTTACCATGTGTGTTTTCTGGTGTGCTGTGAGACGGTCCAAAGTGGTATAGCGTAACAGACACTTATTACAGCTGTAAAGCTTTGGTCTAGTGTGACTATGCAGGTGTGTTTTGAGACCACTGTTTGTAGTGAAGCTTAATCCACAATGGGCACAGTGGTGAGGCCTCTCTGTGCCGTAACAAGCTCTCTGGTGTCTTATCAGTTCATAAGTTGAGGTGCAGATTCTCGAACAGCGGGTACAGTAGCGTCGTCTTCCTCTTCCATTCACTGGGGGTGAGGCAAGACAGGTATCTGAGATAGGAAACAACACCGTTTCAAGTAATGAGACAACAAAAACAATCCAAAGTGTAAAACTGAGAAATGTCCATAGAGAGACAACTTAAAACTGCACTATGTAACGTTCCTGTTCTACCCCGGATTTGAACCCAGGTATCTTGCAAAACTTGTGCTGACATTTTAACCACTAAGCTAAATGGAACAGTAGATACAATGGTAGGGGAAACACTGATACAGATTTGACAAAATAAAAATGTATTCACACAAATAAAGTCACTTAATACAGCTTTAATCACTTAAAAGGGATAGTTCACCCCCAAAATGACCCTTTTCCTATCAATTAGTCACCCCATGGAGACTTGAATTCATGAATATGTTTTAGTTTTTGTCACATTCCTAAGCCAATAACCGCTGCCTACAGGTCCGCTGGTCATCAATTATTGACCATTAGGAATGAGACTAAAAAATATCCATGGGGTGACTAAGGCCCGTACCTCTCAAACCCAGTTTAATATAGGCTTCAGAGGGTCAAAAATATGGAATTCTCTGCCATTACATCTATGGAAGTTGTCTACCAATTTAAGAAGTTTCTAAAATCGCTTCTCTTAACAACCAAATACTTTCCATATGGTCTGCCTAATATAATATAATAACATTTTCCCTAGAGGTTTATGTTTTGGTTCCCTTGACTTTTATTGTTGTAATATGTTTTTGCTGATTCTTTCTTTTTTTGAATCAGTGTCCATTTTGGTCTTTTCCGTTCTGTTTCTTCATCTGTATGACATGTCTATTGGTGTTTAAACTGTAATGGATGTGTATATTCCACATTGATGTTAATTTTATCCTATGAATGTACAAATATTCCCGGAGAATGCCACTTCTCAAGCCCCTGGAGGGTTTTTAGGCATTCTCCTTCACATTTCTACCGAATCTTTGTGTATCATTTTTTTAAATGTTATTGTAAGTGATAATAAACAAACAAACAAATAGATAGGAAAAAAATTATAATAATTTTGGGTGAACTATCCCTTTAAGAGTTTTACAAGAGGATATGTAAAAGATGGTGGACAACACTGTAGAAAAGAGCAAATTAAACAGAGAGTATGGAACTTACGGTGGTCTGCAGGTTCCCTTTTAACAGAAATGGCCATCGCTAGGTCTGAAGAGTTGATCTTCACCTGCAGTTCAGATTCCACATACTGGTCTGGAATGAAGGAAGTGAAAAAGTCATCGACTGTACAGTATGTACGCTTGAACACGTGCCTGCCATGAACTGTTTAGTTATGTCACAATTTTCGAAGGTGCTATTATCAATTTGACAGGAATTGAATCGAGCGAACGGCCTGTCACAGTGTGTCAACAACGTGTATGTCTGCTTTTGAGGTGATGGAATGGAGGTGAAGAAACGGACTGTGTGGAACTGGGAAGTAGAGTAGCGAAGTAGTAGAAACCAAAGATTTAAACTAGCAGCTGTAGATGTGAAATTAATCAATATTGAGCAGCTACATTATCTATTTGTCTAAAATGAATATTGATTACAAACAAGCTGCGACTGACCAGTAACGGGTTATCTCTACTTTTAACTCCATGCCTCTCCATAATTGGTCCTCACTAATGCTGATGATATGGTAGCATTTCTTTCTACTATGTGTCTCAAAGGGCTGTGGACAGTTCATAAGCCCGCCTACCGGTGACTTCATCGTTAGGCAGGGTTTCATTTTATTTTCTAAACAAGACTTCAAAAATATATATATTTTATTTTGTATTAACGCAAGAACAATGGCTTCCATTATAGCATGGTAACTTTTCAGAAATAGAAAGCCTGCAGATTCTATTAGCTTGGATTCCCCATCGATGATGTCACTGGTAGGCAGGTTTCTTACTGTCCACAGCCCTCATCTGAGACAAAATGGTACCATATTATCATGAGCATTAGTGAGGACCAAATATATGAAGATTGAAAATGGGTGAAGTTGTCCTGACCATTTATGGATTAATTGTGGATGTCAACAGGGTGGGAAATTATATTAGTGGACATGAACACAATTCAGGATGATTGAGATTTATCAGGAAGCAAACACAAAATAGATTTATGGTTTTATAAATCTGATGAAAAGACTGCGCCCCATTTAGTGTGCACACAGATTTCTACACGTGGCCCAAGGATTATGTAAAGGGAAATGGAATTATGTAAAGAATATAAAAACTATGAACAGTGTAGGTCAGTAAGTACCAGCTTTTGGCAAAGTAGCTAAGCTAAAGTAGCTCATCTTCAACCATAGCTACTTAGCAAAGTAGCTAAGCTACAACCATAGCTACTTAGCAAAGTAGCTAAGCTACCACCTTAGCTACTTAGCAAAGTAGTTAAGCTACAACCATAGCTACTTAGCAAAGTAGCTAAGCTACAACCATAGCAAAATAACTAAGCTAATTAGCAAAGCAGCTATGACAGCTACTTAGCTTGGTAGCAAAGATAATTCTCCATCTCCATTCATTCGTTGCTTTTACACAATTGTATGTTTTAGTTTTTAAGCTAAGTAGCTTAGGTACTGTGCTAAGTGGCTAAGCTGGTAGCTTGGCTAGCTACACATATGTAGCTTGCCCAACATTAATTCTACCATAGTAAAGCCATAGAGTTATGTATAATATAACAAGTAAAACGGTACAAACCTATTCTGTGTAATTTAACCACAGGGAGGAAGTTCAGTTCAGGGTGACCGTGTCTTGTTAGGTTGATGGCATGGATCCAGGGCATCGTTGCTCTCATCTTCAGACTCTGATGGACAACTGTATCCTTGTTCTTCTTTGGAGATGGATAACTTCCGAACAGGGACGTCCTGTGTCCTAACATGAAACAGCCAAATAACAGTAATGGCCTTTGATGAACACCGAATGAGACGAAAACAGGTGAGGTCTCAGTTTCTCCTTATATTGTAGTGCGGTTGTCGGTACAGTTATGATCATCACCGTCATCATTCTCACGACCCGGCCGGCTCGACCCGACCATTCATACTAAACATGGACTTCATGAAGTAAACACCAGCATGTTGTACTTCCGCGGTCGTGAAGCTTCTTCTGTATTTTGGCGGATCGCAAACGTAAAAGCGCCACCCACTGAAACGGAGTGTTGTTAGAAGATCATTAACCACTTCAACCCTGCTTAAACCCCATATGGGTATATGCGTTATATTATACCTCTATGGGTATGTGGGATACGAGTGTCTTTTCTGTTTTCTGTTATTGTGGGGAAAGCTTTTGCTGAAAACAGTAGATCAACAACAAGCTCACAACGTTGTGACCCGTTGCGTCACGTTGTGAGCTTGTCAATCTACTGTTTTCAGCTATTTTCAGCGAAAGCTTTCCCCACAATAGAGCGTCGCAGTTCCCGCCCACTTCCTGTTTTTTTTGGTGCCGGAAGAAAAAACTCAATGCATTTTTCCATTGACATTTCCAAAAATATTTATATCTATTAATTTAAGCCTCGAATCAAGCCATCATGACATGACATGAATCATGACCATAAACGTTTGATTCTGTGATTTTTTTTTTGTTGAAAACGGCAAAACAAAGGGTATTTATTAAATATAGTATATCATATAATTAAATATAAAATAAAAAAAAATCACAGAAAAAAACGTTTTATGGTCATGATTCATGTCATCTCGTGATGGCTTGATTCGAGGCTTAAATTAATAGATATAAATATTTTTGGAAATGTCAATGGAAAAATGCATTGAGTTTTTTCTTCCGGCACCAAAAAAAACAGGAAGTGGGCGGGAACTGCGACGCTCTATACCGATGCTGGGGTTTAAGTGGTTAATCTTCTAACAATATGCCACTGCTTATTAGTTAAATCATACAAAAATAATGATTACCTTGTGACCCTGATGGTACATGATATTTATTTTATAATGTGACAGGGGGCACTGTTCACAAATTGTATATTTAAAAAAAGTTAGCAAGCATATTATATATATTTTTTAAGCGCTTAGACAGGGAAGTGCTTTACATAATTTGCATCAATTACAAATTCCAGGTCCAGACACCCTAGGCTGCAATGCCAGCCTGACAGTGTGTCGCGGGTTCGACTCCCGATCCCGACGACCTTTGCTGCGTGTCACCCCCGGCCCATCTCTCTCCCCATTTCCTGTCAGCCTACTGTGATCTATCAATAAAAGGCAAAAAGCCCCAAAAATATCTCGCAAACATAATTATTTACTTAAATACTTGCCACAAAATCAAGGACACCAATTATATTGAATATATTTGACAAAAGGTGTATTTTTAAGGTGTATTTTTTTTTTTGATTACTATTACTAGGCTAATCATTGCCATAAAGTGTTTGTTCAGTAACAGGACTTTAGTAAACTTGAAAATACATTTTAAGGTGGGTTACGAATGTCATCCATCAAGAGAGAACCCCACAAAGATAATATATATCAGCTTGAGTTCCATTCCAATTGTGTCTGTTTATTTATTTGTTTAATCAATTTCACTTGCTTATCCTGATATCCTGTATGAGTTGTCTCTCCTGATTTGATGAAATTGGTATCCCAATCTGAAAATGTAGTTTCTGTTTACTAAATAGCTAGCCTCGATCTCCAGGCTTTTATTTTCTTTCGCGTTTTGCAAAAAAATAAGAGCCTGGACCAGCATGTTGACGTTCCTGGCATAGGAAGTGTTTCATTTCCTCAACCAACCAGAGTGCAGTGGGCGTCGCTCCAAATGTTGTGACGTCAGGGCTCGGGGCGGGGGCTGATGGACAGATCGGTGAACCAATGGGATCTTGCAGAAAATTTCTCCAGAGATTTTGAACCCGCCCCTCTAGACCCAGATATCAGACGTGCTAGGGCAGCCTACTAAATAGCTGGTCAGTTGAAGAGACCCATGTTATTGAACAAATACTCTATAGCAATGATTGCTATGGGAATATATAGTTATTTAACATTTATTTTAACAAAAAAAGTATAACTTAGAGTTCCTTTAATCTACATGACCACAGACTAGCTTATTACAGTGCAGGCGGGTACAGCCACTCTGACCATGTTGATAGCAGCACAGCTGAGGGTCTACGCCTGGGTGGCTTGGTAGAGACTGGCTTTTCCAGATGTTAGTGGGCTGCAGGTGTCCATTGAGCACTTTCTTCACCAAGTCAGGAAAGAGGCAGGTGATGGCGATAATTATGATGGCGAACCAGGCCCTGCTGCTGGACAGCAGCTGAACGAAGACAAAGTACATGTGCTGGGTGTGGAGGAACGGCCAGAAGATGCTTCCCCAGAGAAGTGAAAAGATAAAATAGAAGGCTATTGATCCCCACATCACTAAATGGTTCATCCATGTCCAGAGATGGGTCTCCAATGCCAACTTTAGGGTGACAGTGATTAACATGACAGTGAAGACAAATGTGCCAAATGTCCAGTTCCCTGTGTCCTCCCCCATCAGTATATATGACCCAAAGAATAAGACAAAGCCATGACAGAAGCTCAGCAGTATCCAATACCGACTCTCTGCTGTCCTGAAGCACAGCAGAGAGTTCCTACTGATGTCCCTATAGAGGACAGGTTTACTCTGCAGTTCAGATGGATGGATTGGCTGTTCAAACACACTGTACACCAAGATGGGCAGAGAGGTGAAACAGATGTTGTACAGCATGTCATTGAAACCGTCATACAGAGTTTGTTGTGAAAACAGACAGAAGAACTGGTATAAAAACTGGGGCATGATGAAACACACACTCTTGTAGAAAAAGTACTGCACAAGCGTAGCTGTTCGGATGTAGTATAAGTGGCCATGGACCAGCAGGAGTTTAGCCAGGAATTTAAACCTGGCAATTGCATAGTCACTGTTTCTCACAGCCTGACGACCCTCCTTACCCATAATACCTATGCCCACATGGGCTTCGTGTATCATACTGACATCATTGGCTCCATCACCAATAGCTAGCGTGATGGGTTTCTCTGGGGATGTTTTTAAAAGACGTACCACCTTTGCTTTCTGTAGGGGAGCCATGCGGCAACACAGCACAGCAGAACAACTTTTACACACTTCCATAAAGAGCTTCTCATGTTGTCTCAGTGCTGAAGAAAGACTGACCCCGTCCACCACCAAACCATGCTGGATCACATTGTCTTCCTTTATCCTTTTGGCAAATCTGTAGAGTTGTTCAGCACACTCATGCTCGGGCAGCTGAAGGAGCTCGAAAATGTTCATGTTGCGGTGGAAGTGGCCACACGACAGGCTGACACTGACTGCCGTCTCGTGTTTGTCCCCCGTCAACACCCATACTTTCATACCCGCCAGACGTAAGATCTCAATGGTCTCCTGGACCTTGTCCTGGAGTCTGTCTTCTACTGCTGTAGCGCCCAGAAGCTGTAGGTCTCTCTCTATGTAGCTGAAAGCCTCTTGTAGTTTTTCCTCTCTCTGCTGCAGAGAAGTGCGGGCTGCATTCAGACACCTGTCCACGTCAGTGTACTCCTCTGGGCTGAAGTGGCGACACGCAAACACCAAGGTCCGCAAACCTTTCAGAGCGAACTCGTCTACATGAAGACTGGTCTTCTCTATCTCTCCACTGGTGGTGAAAGGCAGGATGGCTGACTCTGCTCCCTTGGTGAACAACACTTTAACTCCTGAAGGAGTCTGTAGAATGACACTCATCCTCCTGCGATTAGGATCAAACTCTAACATATGGAGCAGGTTGTACTTCTCTGACTTGCTGAATACTTTGATTTCCATGGTTTCTCCATTGTTTCCGGTGAAAGCTACTCCCATCCTTTTAGTAGCTTCTACCAAGGCTTTCTCATCTGGTGATAAGGCATAGTATTCCATCTGAGTTGATAAGTCGTGAGCATGGGAGAATGGGTCTCCACCCGTTACCAAACAGTCAGGCTGGTCATAACTGATCTGAACCGTGTGACACAATGACACCGCCTTGAGAAATAACAACTCCTCATCAGTCAAGTGAGGTGTAGAACTGTTTGGTGACTTCTCTGTCATTCCCTCTGGTACCAGCTTACCATTGACCTCCTGGTACTTTGTTCCGTTGATGGTACACTCGCGGAACTCCATTTCATTTTCTGTTAGTGTACCTGTCTTGTCAGTAAACACGTACTCCACCTGTCCCAGCACTTCATTGAGGTCTGATGTGTTCACCTGGGCTGGCTGATCACTCTCCTCGTGGTACAGGTCCAAATCCCAGGCAATGAAAAACGAGCCCAAGAACATCACCATCTCCATGGTAACGTAGAGTGAGATGGGGATCATTTTGTTGTAGAGAACCAGGTATGCCAGGAAGTCTGAGATTAACTTCCATATCTTGCTGTTGTTTTTCTCCTGCTCTGTCATGTGGTTGTAGAAGGGCTTGTCCCATTCATTCTCAGCCTGCCAGTAATACTTCAGAATGGTGCTGAAGACAGTTAAAAACAGCAAGATGCCCAGGTAGATGATTACGATGGTGTTCATGGACTCCTCCACTACAGACCTTTTCCGGAACTTGCACTTATAGTTGAGAGCCATCTTGGATTCCATGCCTGTATAAACTGCTACACCGAAAATCTCTTTGGTATTTTTCAACCTAGCTCCTCGTAGCAGCAAATTCTCTGGTCCCAGTGGTCTGACAATCTCTTTCCCTTGGTGGGTCACTGTGATCCGAGAGGCAAATGTGTACAGGTCAGCCTCAGGTTGTTGACACTCCACCATCGCCTGGAGAGCCTCCAGGCTAGACACTGACTGACACACCGCTGTTTCTGATATAGAGTAGTGGGTCTTGAGGTTGGTCTCTCCATCAAGGCTGGCAGTAGTGATGTGGCAGGTGCCATCTAAACGGTCAGAGGATAGCAACACAAGGTCAGCTGGGAACGTCTCATCTTTAGCCACACGCACTATATCCCCCACTCTGATGTTCTTGGATCTCATCTGGAGGAGACCTCCATTCCGAACCACAAACACAGGAGCATCATTAACCTCGTTGTCCGCCTTGTGTCTCAGCCAATCCTCGTAGCCCTGTTTAATGGCAGTCACTGTTATGACAAAGGTGAGAGGCAGGCCACTGGTAAATGGGTGAGTAGGGGAGTCTATCATCAACATTAAGATGAAGACCACAAGGAAATAAAGGTTTGCTATCCTTGTGAACTGCTCAAACACATTCCTGGGGACAAAGTTCCAAGTGGTGTACTTAGACGAGATGATTCTGTTGTCAGCAAAGTGTTGCTGTGTGTAGTGGCCATGCTGGGGGAAACGGTTTGCCACATAAACCCTCCTGATCTCACTCTGGTGGGGAGGGTCAAAACCCAGCTGCTGTCGTACCCACCGGAGCATGTTGTAGAAACTTCGATCTCCCTCTCAAAACTCTCTTGCTCTTACTTGATCACTCTGTCTCGGCCGCTCTCGCTCCCCACTTCTCTCGTGTTCTTACTTAATTATTTGTCCCTAGAATTCAACAAGAATGGATTTGCAAGAGGTAAAAATCTCTCCCTAGAATTCAACAGGATTAACAGCTCTCCCTCTGTCTCTAACCTTATACCAGATCTCTGGTGTGACATCACCCTCAACACAAAACCGTTGCCATGTATGTACATTCACTGCGTTGCCCATGCCTAGCAATGCCGATTTGCGAAGGTGCCATTGCCGTTCATCCATGAGTGTCCGGGTTTGGCATTTTAGTGCAGTACCCTACATTGGAGGGCGATGGACATCATTCGTGGGCAGTACCCTGACCCATTATCGCAGTACTCACTATGATCTCAGTAGTCCTCTTCTTTTCTCTCTCTACACTACATCTCTTGGTGCTGTTATCCACTCCCATGACTTTTCCTACCACTGCTATGCCGATGACACCCAGCTGATCCTGTCATTCCCCCCCTCTGACACACAAGTGGAGGCACGCATTGCTGCTTGTCTGGCTGACATCTCGGAGTGGATGTCAACGCACCACCTGAAGCTCAACCTGGACAAGACCTGCTGAAGCAAAAAAACTAGCAGCTGAGACATGCCTCCAGCAAGTTCCCAAAGCAAGGAGGAAAGACAGATGCCTTGACCCTAGAACCACCAAAGCCAGGGAGGAGATGAGAGCAGCACACATGGACTTTGTCGCTGACCGAAAAGGAGAGGGTCTAAGGGAGGAATATAAGCGGAGGAAGGAGGAGGACCAAGTGTACACTGGAACAACAGGAGCTGACCCAAAAGATCAGGGACATTGAAGAGGCGTATGTTAACCAGAAGCTTGCCAAGAGCTGGAAGCTCATCAATGACATTTCTGGCAGAGGCTCTTCTCAGACTTCCAAGATCCGGGGAGAAAGCGCAGAGGAACGAGTTGAAACATAGTACCAGCACTTCAAAACACTCCTAGAGAATCCTCCTTCAACCGAGGAAAAGGAGGATCCGATAGCTCCTGTCTTCCATGACCTTCCCCTACCAGACGGACCATTCACCATGGATGAGTACCAGAGGGCCAAGGCTACTATCAAGTGCGGCAAGAGCTGCGGGGAGGATGGAGTGACACCAGAGGGTTGTGCCCATAGACGAGGTGGTGTTGGATTTCATCAACCAAGCACACACGTCTGGCGAGCTGCCGAAGCTGTGGTGCACAATGACCATCGTTCCAGTACCAAAGTCAGGCGACCTCACCAAGCCGGACAACTATGATAGCTAACAGGATGATCCTAAACGTCTTAGACCCATCTCAGACCCTCTACTGGAAAACTCACAGAACGGCTTCCGCCCGGAGCGAACAACAGGCAGGCAGATACTGGCGCTGAGGAGGATACTGGAAGGAGTAAGGGAGCGGAACCTGTCAGTGGTGATCACCTTCATTGACTTCCAAAAGGCTTTTGACACCATCCGCCGGGGGAAACTCATGAACATTCTCCCGGCCTACAGAGTTCCAGAGAAGATGGTTCAGATGATAGAGACATGGTACAGCCAGACTCGAGCCAAGGTTCAAACTCACAACGGTAACACCAAAGACTTTGAGATCCTAGCGGGTGTCCTACAGGGTGACACTCTGGCCCCCTTCCTGTTCATTATAGTGATGGACCATGCCCTGAGACTCGCAATCAATGGCAGAGAGGAGGCACTGGGGTTCACTCTGGTTACGAGGAATTCATGGCGAGTACACCCCATCATGATTACTGACCTTGGGGTCACAGAACTACCACGGGTCGTCGGGTCACAGACAAAGTCAGAGAGAGAAGGATGAGGCTGGCAGGGCACTGCGCCAGGCACCCCCCAGAACTAGTGGCAAGCAAACTGACACTATGGGAGCCAACCCAGGGCAAAGCCAGGAAAGGCAAGAAGCGCACCACCTACGTAGATGCACTATGGCGCGACATCTTAGCTAACAACACTGTAGTGCTCAAGACCCTGATGTTAGATATAGGAGAGTTTGGAGGGCAGCGATTCAGGAGTCCCGAGTTGGTGTTGGCTAGCTAGACCATACGCTCGCTACGCATCGGTAAACAAAATAAATAATGACACCATTCATCTCCATATTTCGGCATATCTATAGAGTAGATTGCCGGACAGACGCTTGGAATCAATTTGACCTCTTCATGTGCACGATTCAGCTTCATTCAGTTGAAAGTGAAGTACCTTAATAAAGCCAGATTGGCTGAATTGTATCCTCAAAATGATCTGAAATGTTACCGCTGTGATTAGCCACTAGTGCATCTCACACTTATGTATTGGTCTTGTCCGCTCCAGCAACGATTCTGGTCACTTGTGTTGTCATACTATACTGTGTTAGAAATTGCCTGTATGGGTATGAGAAAGAAAATAAAGTCACAGAATTGCCACATGAATAACCCTACTGAGTCCCTTTTGGAATCATCAGGATCTGTCTTTGTGTGACCCTAGGAGACTAAAAGTCAGCATGCACCATGCAATCTCTCAAGTCCTGTGTAAAAGAAAATAACAGAGGGTTTTTGAATAATGGTGCCAATTCTAGCGGAGCGGCTAAATGCTTTTTTCTGGCAGAATCTTTCAATTTATGATACAAGCGTGAAAATTGGCATGAGCAGTCTCCATGGGTCACTTGACAAGAAAATTGTCCGAGGCAGTTGTAATTTCAAGATGGTGGCCATTTTTCAAGATGGCCGACATCTTAGTGGGCAGTTAAGTGATATGATGGTTTATTTGGTGATACAAGCATGAAAATTGGCATGAATAGTCTCTGTGGGTCACTTGACAATAGGCCACCCACAGCTACTTGACATTTCAACATGGCGGCCATTTTTCAAGATGGCCAACACTTTAGTGGAGCAATTAAGTTATATAATGGTTTATTTGGTGATACAAGCATGAAAATTGATATGAGCAGTCTCTGTGGGTCACTTGACAATATGCCACCCACAGCTACTTGAAATTTCAAGATGGCGGCCATTTTTCAAGATGGCCGACACTTTAGTGGAGCATTAAAGTTATATAATGGTTCATTTGGTGATACAAGCATGACAATTGGCATGAGCAGTCTCTGTGGGTCACTTGACAATAAGCCACCCACAGCTACTTTAAATTTCAAGATGGCGGCCATTTTTTAAGATGAAAAACCACCACAGTTAAGCTTAAATCATTTAGTTGGTGATACAAGCATGAAAATTGCCATGAGCCGTCTCAAAAGGTCATTTGACAAGAAACCCCACAACCACCACTTGAAATTTCAAGATGACTTTCGTCCGCCATGTGGATCTTTAAATGATACTGTACCTTTTCTCATAGAAATGTATTGGGTTCCTCAAAAAGCTCTGTCAAGAGAGGTTGTTTGACTGTGTTTTGTCTGACTCCTCGCCCACGACCTGTCCAGTTTGGTAAAACCTGTCAGGAGTTGCCTCCCACTGGCATAGCTCTCAGGGTTCACTGAGGTACTCAAGCTCCCTTACCACGACACGGTAACAGTCACAAGGGAGGATTTTATTTTTATTTTTATTTTTTTTAAACTAACAGCCATTACATGTGTCAAATAAATACTAAGAGATGGGGGAACAATATGACTAATAAATTAGCACAGTTGAGGTGCTGATTAGCACAGTTGTGGTGCTGAACGGACAGTGCTCCAAAATTATAATTGAGCAATGGCTAATACTGAATGGCAGTAGCCACGGAACCATGACAAACTATAGTAAGGGACTAAACTGAAAATGTGCTTCACTGTTACGTATGGCAGTGGAAGGCAGTGGAAGCAATGTTACAAAGTAACAACTGAAAATTACACACTAATAGACTGGTGACAAAGTAAAACATGATGCACCGATGTGGCGAGGGGAAGCCGAGCCATAGGCCTACACTTGAAAACAAAGAGGACAACGGGAAAAAACTCTGGCAAAATAAACATGCAAATAGGTTCTAGCAGGGGCAACTACATAGGCATGTGCAACTGAGTCCATATTTGAAGCACTTACACCTTCCAGTACATGCCTTGGTGCACCCACATTTGGTCAACTCCCAACAACTCTCCGCAATAGGTGGAAGTGGAGTCCAGAAGACTTTCCACTTCTCGTCCTGTTCCACCCATTCCCAGTCAGATGGGCTCGGCATTTGTGGATGTCGCTTCAATGCCTGTCCCCACACGTATCCAGCCTCATAAGAAGCACGTTTGGCATGCTCTTTGAGTGCTGCTTGAGTTGGTGGGATCAAGTCATAATGTCTTTGCTTTCTGGCAAAGAGATCAAGCCTGGCCTCGTTCACAGTTGTGACATCGCTGGACCTGTCATACATGAGCACAACAAATCTCTCCAAAGCTTGCAGGTCACTATCCTCCACTGCAGAGGGACATTCGCTGAGTGTTGCAAATGTGTTTGACACCTCATCACACACGTCCCATGTGTTCCAGGCAGACTTCTTTGATTTGCCATGGAAGGATGACACAATGTCACAACCACTGAAGGCATGGAAGAAGAGGATACCACGTGTTCTCTCTGGTCCTATGGCTGAAACTACCTCATGTATTGGGATCCATCTTGTCTTCTCTCCTTTGCCAAAAGTCACCCACATTTTTTCAAGGCCAAGTTGCATCAAAGAGGGCATAACAGAAGTGGCTATGATTACAATGTCTGTGTCATTGGCATCGATCATCAGGGATTTGTGTCCTTGTTTCACTGCATGTTGGGCATGAAGGAAAATACGCGTGTCTGCCTCTTCATGACTACACGGGGCTACTGCATCCAGGTTAGCAGCTTGGTTGCTAACAGCATCTTCCCCCTTCGTCTCAATGACTATATTGACTGTTTTCATTTCCGTAACTTTATCAGCAAGGAAATGGAACAATTCCTGCTTGTTGTTTTCATCCCGTAGGAAGCTTTGCCAGTTTGACGGAGTTTTGCCTGTGCCTGTTACTCTCCTCCTGATTGCTTTTCCCCGTTTTGACCTTGCCTCAGACTTCAGACTGGACTTCCAGTAAACATCGAACACGATGTCCGTCCGCCTGTATGTATGGCTGTATGTCTCTATTCTTGGAAGTATGTCACTTATTGCATATTCATCAAACGTCTTGCTTGAACGTGGTGGCAGTGTATTCACCATAGCTGATCCATCCACTATAAGAACATCTGATTCTGGCTTTTTTTCAGGCAATGTCACTTTCGCTTGTAGTATCTCAGCCAGGTGTGATTTGGTACACGTGCGGAGTTTCCCTCCATCACTGAGAGCGGCGGGAGCTGATTGGTTCTCATGATTGAAGAACTCTTGTAAGTCACACTGCCTGTTCTGGCAAGAGATGAATAGTCGGGAGAAAAGTTGGTAGTCATCCTTAAGTTCCTTCATCTTGGAGTTTGTTCCACTGACAACTGGCTTGTGCTTGAAGAAAGTTACCATATTCTTCTTGATAGGCTTGTAGAAAGAGCATGGACTGTCGAGGCTCTGTAAATCTGTCATGAAAGACTTGAACTGTTCTCTGCCTTGTTGGTGATGCACGGCTATCAGCTCAGCTGAACTGGCATCAACAATGTCCTTTGTGTCCAACACAAGCAGATCATCTGATTCTTCCATGAAAGGGTTACCCATTTCCCTCATGACTGATGTGAGTCGTTTCACTTTCTCCAAAAATGCTTTTTGAGCAGCCTCTGTTTGTTCATGGTGATGATTACCTTTCTTCACATCTTTAGCTCCTGACGCAGCTTCATAGTTCTTAACTAGACGGCTCACCTCTGGACCTGCTAACATCCATCTTCGCAGTGCTGATGGGTTCTCTGTCAGCCCGACTGCTCCCCCATCACCTTTGATCACAGCATTGAGCCATTCATGAGCCTGATCAATTGCCACTGCAGAGAAAGCCCTGTCTGACTTATGTACTACAAAGTTCCCCTTGTGGAACTCTGCAGCAACTTCTGGATGTTGCTCCTCAATGCACATCATGTCTCGAAGGTGTATTGGAAGCCAACGAGCATAATTCACATTGTTGTTGGCAAAAAAGTATGGGACAAGCAACCCTTAGAGACTGCTCATGCCAATTGTAATGCTTGTATCACCAAATAAACCATTATATAACTTAATTGCTCCACTAAAGTGTTGGCCATCTTGAAAAATGGCCGCCATCTTGAAATTTCAAGTAGCTGTGGGTGGCCTATTGTCAAGTGACCCACAGAGACTGCTCATGCCAATTTTCATGCTTGTATCACCAAATAAACCATCATATCACTTAACTGCACACTAAGGTGTCGGCCATCTTGAAAAATGGCCGCCATCTTGAAATTACAACTGCCTCGGACAATTTTCTTGTCAAGTGACCCATGGAGACTGCTCATGCCAATTTTCACGCTTGTATCATAAATTGAAAGATCGTAGCACTTATCTGCTCCGCTATTCTGGGTCCAAGGTTAGAATATGCCAATGTTTTTTCATATATATATATATAAATATTTATTGATTTGATTTGATCTTGTGAGAATTAGGAGAATATGTATATGATAATAAGGTCAGCAGAGGCTGCATTTTATGCGCAGACTGAGACAGTATGACGTGGAAAAAAGTGTAATGGTACTCTTCCATCGATCCTTCGTGGAGAGTGCACTGACTTTCTGTTTTGTTTCCTGGTATGGCTCATTATCATTGGTTAATAAGAACAAACTCCACAAAATCATCAATGTATCCAGCAAGATAGCTGGGGTGCGACATGAGAGTATGGCAGCAATGTATGAGACCCGGGTGCTTAGGAAGGGGAGAGCTATTGCTAGGGATAGAACGCACCCGTTATACAGTCAATACCACCTTTTACCATCAGGACGACGGTACACAGTGCCAATGTTGCAGGCTAGGGCTTCAAGATCATTTGTCCCTACAAGTATAGGACTCCTGAACAAACAGGCCCCATCTCAGTTCTGTGCATAAAATGTGATGCCTCTTGAATCATGACTGGTGGCCTTGTCTAGTTTGTATGTATTTTGTATTTATGTTATGCGTTTGTGATATTTTGTATCCTGATGGCTGCTTGGCACAAAATAAAGTACAAATAAAGTATCTATCTATGTGGTGGTTACACATGTTACTGAGAATTTCTTCTCTTTTACCATTACCATTACCAATACCATTAGGACATTTTAAGATAAATACAATTCATTTCCATAGTTTTAAATAGAATAATCGTATAGTCTGCTCTGTATTTTCACAACTATATTCAGAGAGAAAACATTTTGTCTCAATCCTCACTGTGCTATTGTCAAATCCATTCACACAAAAATACAGAATGGACCATTTTCCATAGATTGTGAAGTATTTGCCTTGTGAATATATTGTCCTTTACAATTAACCCTGGAATAATTCATTGATTTTGGACTTGTAAACTTGTATTTGTACTTACACCACTAAGTTTCAAATTGTAAAGTTTTACAACTCACACAGGTAACCACATGTGTGAGTTGTTTTACTCAGTAAAAAAGTCTTTACTCAGTACTCAGGCTGTATGTAGAGATTCTGACAATGCATCTGAATGTTGTCGTATTTTGTTCTACAAAGAAAAACAGCACAAGTTGAGAAAAGAACAATAATGCATCTAGAGATCCTTTCCTACCCAGTAACATGCATTGTATGAAGAGAGTTGCTTAAAGTTAGTGTGACTGTTATTTCAGATTTCTTCCCCCCACATATTCAATGACCTGCTTAATATAGTTTTGTTAGTGTGGGTCAAATCTATAGACACTTACAAAAACATCATCTTACTACTGCATCTGAAGAACCACCAGAGGGCAGCAGATACACATGGACAGACACGCAGCAAAGCTGATTAAAAGAAAAGCTGGGTCCTTGAGAGTGTGTGTGTGTGTGTGTGTGTGTGTGTGTGTGTGTGTGTGTGTGTGTGTGTGTGTGTGTGTGTGTGTGTGTGTGTGTGTGTGTGTGTGTGTGTGTGTGTGTGTGTGTGTGTGTGTGTGTGTGTGTGTGTGTGGGGGGGGGGGGGGCGGCTAAAGTAAGGTCATAATCAATATCGAAATGGGGCTCCCAGGGTGCATAATGCAATTTCCCGCTGTGCCTCTATCATGTCTAACACATAACCTACCTGAGAATGAGGACGTGAATATTTAGTTGATACGTCAAGATTTCACAGATGTCTGTTGGAGGAGACATTAGGTTATGGTGATTCTGACCACAGTGATTCTGATCACAGAAGCATGGCCACTGAGTTCGGTCCACCTCTCCTTTCTAGGTGATGTTTGGGTGAGCAGAGCTTTATGTTTCCTCCGCGTCTCCTGACGTCATTAGGCACATTGCTAGCGCTTGGGTGGCGCAGTGGTAAAGTATCTGCCCACCACAACAGAGTCTGGGGGTTCGAACCCACCGTGGTGCATCCGGCTTTGTCGAGTGTCTATACGAACCCATGTTCGGGGGAGGGAAGACTGGCAGGGAGGGTGATAATTGTTACTACATGTAATTCTATGGGCTGGGGCGGCACCTGTTGGGCAGGAGAAGTAGAATGGAGGCTCTACATCCTCACGGTGGGGGCTCCTCAATGGCAGGTGAGTCAGTGAGTATAAGTTACAACAGCGGTGACAACACACAGAAATGTGTGTGGGGAGGAAATAATTGGCATAACAAGTTGGGGTGACAGGGGTAAAAAGAAAAATAACATGATCAATGCTACTCCCAGAGATGGTGGAATGCAATTTTCCTCAGCAGTTTGCATCTCCAACTTGTTAAATCCATCGTGGGAGCCAACACTCCGATTGTTTTAATTAATGTAACGCCCAAAACACACCCATGACTAATTCCGAGTCTAAACACAACCCCTTAGTGCCATGTGCTGGGCTTTCCAACCAGATAACATGCCGTCTAATTAGCAAAATTGCCCACACACCCCTGACGCAATTTGCGCCTTGCGTTTAGACCATGTGCCTAGATCATCTAAATAGAACCCATATAGTGTTGTTGACAACCATCGGACCACATGATTGGAATACATGTGGATACTGCCTGGTGTGCAAATTGATCAAATTAGACTTATGAAGTGTGATATCACCAGCTGAGGTCATCTTCATGACCATTCTCATCAGGACTCAAACAAATGATTATGCAGCTATATGGTACTGAACCACAAGGCAGAAATAATTCACACTGACACAAAAACACACAAAGCACAGGAAGGAATGTGCTGTCATGTTTCTATACTGTATGTGCCTTCTCAAACCTTTTCATGTCAAGGACCCCCAAATGAATATATGTATTTGGCCGCCCACCCCCAACTGAAGATATTTTGGGACCCCCATACAAGATTTACGTTGTTAAACGTTTTAAATTTTTTCAAGATTTGTGGAAAATAGCAGATCTGCAAACTCAAAACACGACGCATCGCGCTGCGTTGTGAGCTTGTAGATCAGCTATTTTCAAATAGCTGATGTACTATGGTTAATGTGATGATAGCTATAATAGCCTGGGGACCTCCCTGGAACCTCCCCAAGGACCCCTGGGCATCCCCGGACCCCACTGTGAGAACCACTACCTTAGAGGTGTGACACAGTATTCAAAGGACAACACAGAGTAAATGGGCCAGTAATACGAGAGCCGAGCTGTGATATAATCACTGCAGAAAGAGAACCTATAAGATGGCGCCTCCTACAGGAGGGATTAGGATATCGATGAGTGTGAAAGCTCGTTATGCTGCTGGTAATTAGACCAGGGACTATGTCAGCTCAGCTCGGTTTTATCTCGTATATTGTCTGATATATGCTCCGTGCCTTCGGCTGTCTCCTCTCTTACCTGCAGAGCTCTGAAAGCTTAGCCGTGATGAGATGAAATCCTTTTAGACTACAGCTAATTCTGTATGAGACTGTGCTGGATCAAGCTGCCTGCAATCTGATTAATGTGTTTTCTGGTTTAAAAAGAAATTGTATTTCATTCTATTTCATTGAACTAAGACGATGCCCGTTGGGAACGCATGCACCTTGGCTATGCAATACCCGTTGTACTTGTACCCGTTGTCAGTAGTGAAGACATTGTCATATAGCCTACTTGGATGCTAGTCTATGATGTCATGCGTTCGGTTATGCGTTACCCGTTCCCGGCGTTCCGTTGTAACCACTGGTCTGAGTAGGCGAGGTAGTGCAGTAGCCATTATCATAATACTTATAGGCAAGTCTATGACGTCATACTGACGTCATATTGATGACATCAAGGATCTCCATCTCTGTATGGGCATGAAAGGGAGACCCCACTTCAAATATGATTATTTGGGGGGTCGTGGCCTGAAAAGTTTGAGAACCACTGCCTTGCAGGGCCATTGCAACGCAGTGTGCTCTGTATGCCTAGTTCTAATTCTTCATATAATCAAATTCCTATTTTCCAGGATGTGACAACCTGACAAATAAATGCAACATATTGCTTAAAATTAATGAATGAATTGTCTGAAGCGACAGAGAGGAGGCTGAGGAGGATAGATAATTAGGAATAGTTGTGTCTGAGAAGATTTCAAGGTCTTTTTTATATACTGCTTTACTTTCCTTCCCGTTATCATTTACAAACCTGCATGCTGCTGTGACACACACACACACACACACACACACACACACACACACACACACACACACACACACACACACACACACACACACACACACACACACACACACACACACACACACACACACACACACACTCACTGAAATGTCTGCCAGCCCAGATGTTACTGTGTAATTGGCAACTGGCCCCCTGCTGAGAGAGATATTTTACATGCATACACACGGACGGACGCGCGTACGCACACTCAAACACAGACACACAGCACACACAACGTACTGACAACCCCTCTGTTTATGAACCACTGGACATCAATTTTAAATTAAGAGAAAAGTGTGTGTCCATGCGTGTGTGCGTGTCCGTGCCCGTGCACGTGCCCGTGCCCGTGCCCGTGCCCGTGCCTGTGTGTGTGTGTGTGTGAATACCGTCTACCGTTATGTCCTATGTCAGTGGTTGTCAAACGTTTTCATGTCAAAGACCCCCAAATGAACACGTATTTGGCCACGGGCCGCCATCTGAAAATATGTTGTGCCAGGGACCCCTACAGAAGACCCCAATGATAATAATACACTTAAAAATTGTTTTTTATCGCAGATCTACAAGATCACAACATTGTGGGCTTGTAAATAGCTTATGTATACAAGGTTAAAGAGGCTAAACTGACTTGCTATATTAACTCATTTTGCTGGGGACCCCCTGGAACCCCCCCAAAGACCCCTGGGGGTCCCTAGATCCCAGTTTGAGAACCACTGTCCTATGTGATCCTACAATATCCAGAATCAACTCACTGGGAAGGCTTGGTTATGGAGTATCTGTCCACTGTCACCATTGCTGTTTTGGCAATACACAGGCTTATCACTTGTATCGATCATTAAAGTTGGTGTAAGTTTGTTCAAAACAGGTTTTGTTTTATCCTGTATCCTGTATGAATTATCTCTCCTGACTGGGTAAATTGGTAGACCAGTTTAATTGAACAGCTGCAAGATGGGGAGAATATAGAGCTATCAGAATATAGAACAATTTAACACTAAGTTTAAACAAAACAAAAATAAAATAAATCACTTACAAACCTTTTAATTCTTCCAATAAAAACAAAACACGGTATTCCTTTAAACATAGTGACACCAAAATACCTACCGGTAATTCAACTGTGTGCAATATGGACAGAATGAAATTAATCAGAATTATGTTTTCAGAGAGGGTAGGCCTATGTTTTCCACAGCGATGTGTTTGCTCACAAAATACGCAGGAATCGTACAGTAGAGAACCTTCGAGGTGTCAAGCTCACACATACAATTTACTATCCGATGACCGCTGCAGCTCACAGAGAGATGGAGAGCGAGAGAGAGGAGAGAATTAAGAGAGGAGAGAGAGAGAGGGGGGGGAGAGAGAGAGAGAGAGAGAGAGATGTATCAAAGAACAGCCCCCCTGCTGAGTGGGGAATGGAGAATCCGTTACCACTGCCATGAATATTTTAGTAGCTAGCTCCAGCTCTCCTCCATACCTTTTTCTCTCTATCTTCCTGTCTCCCTCTCCATCTCTGTCTTTCACTGTCTCTCCCCCTCGCCACCCCGTCCTCCTCTATCCCTCTGCTCACTCCGCTTTATCTGTCTTTCTCTCCCTTGCACTCCCTTCCTTTCTTCTTGTCTCTCTCCGAGTCAGTTAATTAGATAACGCAGTTCGAAGAGGAGCATAGCGTACGGTCAATATGAAAAAGACAGACAGCCAGAGAGACACAGACACACTCTGCATCCAAAAGAGTCCACTTCCCCTTGCTGTCGGCCACTTCTCCTGAGTTTGCGCATTCATGTGACTGACTATTCGCCATGGGGGTGATGCATTGCATGATTCACCCTCTTCTAGTGAGTCTGTATCGATGCCCACTTTCAGAAGGAGTGAGGGCTGGAGGTATTTGTTCCAAAAATTCAAGTGCCTGTTTTCAAATGAAACCTCACAGTATTTAATGGCAGGGTATATAGGATGTCCTGAAGATTCCACTAGATGGCAGCTAGAGGAATGAGGGACACTACTTATTTTTCTTCGAGGGATCAGTGAATGTGATTGTGATGTGTGATGGAGTGAAAGAGAGAGATGGGGAGAGAAAGGATGTGGGAAATCTGCAAATGGTACCCCGAATTTGAACATGGGATCAATACAATCACATTCTCACCTTCCTTAGAAGCCAGGAAGCACCTTAATTCATTAATAATTAAATTATTGTATTTCAGGGAAACTGATTTTCCTATTTTGTTATTATTTTTCTGCCATATTTTGTCCGATAACTGTCATCCATAAATATTTGTATTTTAGCTATTTGCCGCAACGACGCATTAAGCCAATTGTAACCTGTACAAAAGCAGTGGTCCAATTTAGGTGGTGTTATAATGACATGTCAATTCCAAAGCTTTGGCCCAGAATGAATTATATTACACTAGTGTAACTCCTCATGAACAACCTTGGACTAATAAGCCCGTCCTACCTTTTTGCCCATTATGTTGAATAAAAAAAACACTGAAATGTAAGTCAGGTTAGCACAACATTATGTACGTGTGATATAATCATTTGATTGGATATTTAAATATGAATCAGTCTTGAATGCTTTGTATGAAAATATCAAATTATTGTCAACTCTTCACATATTCAGCATATTAGTTTAATACTTTGTCATAATTATAATAATAACATAACCTAGGCAAGGCAAGGCAATTTTAATTGTATAGCACATTTCAACAACAAGGCAATTCAGTGTGCTTTACACAGAACATCAAGCAAAGGAAACACAATAATAAGATAATAGAATTACATTAGAATGCATAAAGCAAA
>NC_137605.1:21824465-21839465 GCF_963280865.1 Gymnoscopelus braueri
ATACGAAAGTATAGCTCACACTGAAAATAACAGATTTTCAACTATACATACCGGTACTACAGTATACATACTAACTAAACTAACTCTATTTTCGGTGGATAAATTGTTTTACTGCACTTCCGCGTATGCCATTCTATCAGTCCTGCTTGCTTGTCTGTATACTCTGTTGCTGTTAACACCTTGATGTGTGCGTGCGTGCGTGCGTGCGTGCGTGCGTGCGTGCGTGCGTGCGTGCGTGCGTGCGTGCGTGCGTGCGTGCGTGCGTGCGTGCGTGCGTGCGTGCGTGCGTATGTATGTACATACATGTGTATGTATGTACGTGTGTATGTACGTGTGTACGTACGTGCGTGCATGCGCATGCATTAATTGCTTCTCTCCCTTTCTGTCAGCACACAAGGTCAGAATCATTAAGAATATTGTCTGTATCTGTTTTGGTTTGTGGGGCTACAGCCAAGGCCAACACCTATTAAAACCAATCAAACACAAACCTCTGCTGCAATGTTCCTAAGTCATATCCATATTAAATGTTAGTCTACTATTATTGGACTGTGCAAAGAAAAGATGCGCATGAATGAATTGCATGACTCTAATGCATCTGTGATGACACCATTTCACTCCTACTGTCACTGCTACTTAAGTATTGTACAACATACTGTATGTAACACGTACAGTATATGAGTGTGTGTGCGTGTGCGTGAGTGAGTGAGTGAGTGATGTGAGTGAGTGAGTGAGTGAGTGAGTGAGTGAGTGAGTGTGTGTGTGTGTGCGTGTGCGTGTGTGCGCGCGTGTGTGTTTTGAATGAAGGGCAGTCATGGTAATTTGAGTCTGTCGGTACTGTAAAGGCCATCACTGTAGCTAGGCCATCAGCCTCACCTCAATCACACACACACACACACACACACACACACACACACACACACACACAGTTCCTTTGGTTAAGGTTTGGGTTAGGGTTGTTGGTTTAACGTTAAGAAATCCTAGTTTGGCAACAATGTTCTATTCTAATGACTTAGCAATGATACTTTGCCTGCAGACATGGAAATCACATTTTGACTTCAAATTGACTTGGTTCATATACATACAAACGTCAAATTCTTGACACCTTGAAATGTGACACGGTTGGGTCAGAACAGACTGTAAATATTTCCATGTAGTGAAACCGTGCTCAATTGATTCATCACATCTAAGACGTGTCCACTGTAACTCACTCACATCCACTTCCACTGTGTCTCACAGTCTATTATTAATTATTCATGTCTGTGGTCTTGGATCAATGTTTCTCAATATATCCAGTTCTGACATATGTGCCACTGCCAATGCATCTTTATCAAACTGGAGTCAACATGCCATCAATATGAACTACTTGAAGTTTGACCTGTTTTTTTTATTGCAAAAATATATATTTTGTGTGTGTGTGTGTGTGTGTCTATGTGTGTCTATGTGTGTCTATGTGCGTGCGTGCGTGCGTGCGTGCGTGCGTGCGTGCGTGCGTGCGTGTGTGTGTGTGCGTGTCTGTGCGTGTGTGTGTGTTATTGTATTGTATGTGTGGCGTGCTGGATAATGCCTCTTGACAATGACTCTCTATAGACAGATACGGATTCAAACTGACTGAATAGGACTTAGACTCCATTCAACAAGACCTGAAAGAAATGACCCCTCTGTCAGAGTGTGCGTGCATGTGTGCGCGTGTGCGTGTGTGCATGCCGCACACATGCATATGTGCAGATTGCAGAAGTAGTGTTAAGTATTCCATTGTCCTCTAGTAGATCAATGACATTCTCCACATTTTGGATTTGTCTGTCTGTCTGTCTGTCTGTCTGTCTGTCTGTCTGTCTGTCTGTCTGTCTGTCTGTCTGTCTGTCTGTCTGTCTGTCTGTTATACTTGTTTGTCTGGTTTGCATGTGGGCTATGTCTTTCTGCCTGTCTGTCTGTTCTGATTGTTTGTTTGTTTGTCTGTATGTCTGCACAGGGCAAAAGAAAAACAAAGAAAATGGCTGAGAAAAAATATGTATAACAGTGAACTATAGTTAACTTTTTTAGATATCTTCGCACAGCAAAAGTCTTGTTTTCTGTTAACATACCATTCAGACCCTTTAAAGGCACAGTATGTAACTTTGCCCTGTGTTTATAACAAAACAATAAATACACTTTTTAGCAATCAGTTCCCAGTTTTATTACATTGCTCTCTCACTGTTCACATATGGGATCAGCGCCCCCTGGCGATGATATTACAGAAGCTTCACATTAACTCCCTCGGGCCAAATCCTATTGGCCCGGTGGGCCGTCAGTCGCTTTCCGGAAATCCCTACCCACCGAGGGTACAAAGGACTCGGAAAGCGGAAGTTACGTTCTCTTTCGCTTCTTCTGCCTCGATGAACACAGAGCTACTACAAATCACATTCTACAAACAGTACGAGCCTGCGGGGAATTCGACGATCTCGACAGCGACGAGTCGGTTTCTCAGTCCACCGAGAGTCCCCGGAGCTCGCTACTCTCCCTTTTCCCCTTCCACGGAGTGGAAGACGATTCTTCGTTTGCAAACAGCGGACGGACGCTACGGCTAGCTTAGCTTAGCCTAGCTTACTCAACACCATGTCTCGGCGTGCTCTTCCCGCCGCTGCTGTTCGCCACGACCGGGGTCCCACCCTGGATTTCCCCCCCCGTCGACGATGCAGCACCCGTCCTTGTGCCCAGCTACTGGACGAGTGGGACACCCACGACTACTGCATTATTTGTTTGGGTTTCGCCCACGCGGACGTCGCGGCTTACGAGCAGCCCCCGAGGTGCACTGACTGTGCTAGCCTCCACCCCTCGGAGCTCCAGAACCGCCTGATCAAAGCCCAGAGGTTCTACCTCCCCCCGTACCATGTACGAAGATTCCGAGGAGCTCGACGCAGCTCCCCGCCACTACTCGCGCAGACAGCCCGCCGGTTTTACAGCCGGAGAGGAAGTTTTCTCTCGCCGGGCCCGTCCGTCTGCAGCAGCCGGCCCCACCCGGGCCGCGGACCCATCGGATCAGCTTCGCTCTCTCCACGGAGGGGACGGACGCAGACCTGCATTAAAACAACTCGGTCCTCGCTCCCGCTCTCCCGCGAGGGGAGACCAAACAGCGGAACACGGTGGCGGCCATCACCATGCTGGCTCCCACTACTCCTCTCCAGCGAGGAGTGGTTTCTCAGGCGGAGACGAGGGTGAGGACGAGACCCTCACTTCCTACCAGGTACAACAGTACGATGACGGTGATTACCAGGTCGTAGACGAGATCGAGGGGGACGGAGAAGTCGTTATCCTGGAAACCACGGACCACGACCTTCCTCTCCCGGCCATCGGCCCACCGCTACTTGTGATCGCCGATGCCGTACCTGCGGCAAGGGAGGAGACGGTTACAACCCAGCCTGAAGGCGCACCCCCCCCACCTGACAGGAGCGAGGCTACTTTGCTGGAAGTTTACAAGCTAGCCACCGCTAGATGCGGCCTCAGATGGCCCGCGGACGAAGCCGAGGAAGCCCCCTCCAGCGCTTCCGAGTGGCAGGGACTAGGCACCGTGGAGGAGAAGGTCCCGAAAAAGTGTAAACTTCCCCTGGCAAAGGGCTTCGCTGCTGGCCTCACGGCGTCTTGGAGCTCTCCACTGGCTCCTGACTCCGACCCAAAAAAGCTGCGGTTCGATATTGACTGCGCGGGTGCAGGCGAACTCGGCCTCTCGGCCTTCCCGCCCATGGACCGTAGTTTGGCCACCTTCATGCTACACAGCAATCCGCGTGGCCAGAAAGCCCCCTTCTCTACAGCAAAAGAAATACCGTGCCTCAGCAGCGAAAAGGACGTGGCTGGTTCCGCTGCTACCAGGGCGGTCTACAAAGCAACAACTTCGGGCGCCAGAGCCCTCAACGCTGCTGCTCTGCTGCAGGGGTCCCTGATGGCTCTCATGACGGAGGTAGGAGACGCCGCCACACCACAACAACTGGCCGAAATGCGGCGCCTCCAACGGGAGATAATGCTCCTTAATAAAAATACTACCGAATGGAACGGTAGAGTCCTGGGGATGTGCGTCATCCACGAGAGAGGACGCTGGCTGGATCACGTCTCTTTCAAAGGCCCGGACGATAAAAAGTACCTCCAGAACCTCAAGGTAACCGCTGGCAACCTCTTCCAAGGCGCCATGGTTTATTTACAGGAAAGCACCGCGACACGCAAAGCCCAGGACGAGGCGGCCCTGTCCTGTTTACAGGCTCCGTCTGGACCATCTCCCTCTAAACCCCAGACCCGTCCCTCGCGGCAGCCAGTGAGAGGCAGACCACAGGTCCGACAGGTGAGTGCGGCTCGCCAGAACCAGTCCCAATCCGCCCCACCCGCTGCTGGCAGAGGCGAACAGCGCGACCGTCGGGACGATGACCGCGAACGCGCTCGCCCCCCCAACACCAGGCCCCAGCAGAGAGGTGCCAACAAGGGTCGCTACTTCAAGCAGGGTAAATGACATTGTCTCGCCCTGCCTAGTGAGCAGGGACAGTTTCTCCCCCGGTTCCCTCTCCCCCCAGACGGGGGATTTTCGCCTGGATTTAATGGCCCGAGGCCCCGATCCACGCTCACCGAGGAAGAGGAGGAGATCTTCGACGGCGCTAGTGGAGACGGCGTTCGATCGCTCCCGAAGCTCCGCAAAGAAGCACAGACACCCACACCCACATTTTGCAGAACACGATTTTGTGAATGTTTCTGTGTCTCCTGTTGTATTTGTTGTTCCAAATGTTGTTGTTATAAAAACAGATTCTGTATTAAACAGCCCAAATATGCAACAAAGCACAACCAATGTACAAATGAGCCACCGCTCACGAGGGACCCCTCACGAGGGGTCCCTGGTGAGCAGTGGACAAGGCAAGATGGCGGGCCTAAACCGTCATCTCTTACACGTGTCACGCCAAAATTTTCCTTGGTCCAAAAATCGCCCCAAGTTAAGACTAGGCCCCAGTGTTACTCTGTCACCAGAGGCGGCCATTTTGGGGCGACACGTGTTGGCACACACAATGGCCGGGAGCAAACACGTGACGCCTTCCAAGATGGCGGCGCACATGAGCCCTCATGTAGCACCAAGCATGCTAACCAGGCTAACAAGCACAGCCAAGCCGAAGGCTCTCAAAATGGCCGCGCATGCGCACTCAAAGGTAACAACAAAAAGTGTTGCCGGGCCAACGAACACAACAAAGATGGCGGCGCCCGTGCGCCCGACACAAATAACAACCCCTCCAAATCCCTTGTCGCTCCGCTTCGAGCGATGGAAAGAATGCGACGCCAACCCTTGGGTGCTTCGTACAATAGCACGGGGGTACAGGCTACAGTTTTCCAGGAAACCACCCATGTCCAACAAAGTATTGTTGTCACAAGCGAGTGGCCAAGCGGCTGTAACGTTACGAGAGGAGATTGCATCACTCTTGCTAAAGAACGCCGTACGGGAAGTACTACCGGGAGAAAGCCGTCTGGGTTTCTACTCAAGATACTTTAGAAGAAAGGAGGGGGGCTACGTCCCATCATGGATCTAAGAGCTCTCAACAGGTATTTGAAAACTTTTCAGTTCAAAATGTTGACGGCAGCGGCGTTGCTACGCACGGTCCGCCAGGGCGACTGGTGGAGCTCAGTAGATCTCAAGGACGCTTATTTTCACATCCCTATCTATCCTCCGCACAGAAAATTTCTGCGCTTCATGTTCGAGGGTCGTGTGTACGAGTACCTGGTCCTCCCTTTCGGGATGTCTCTGAGTCCCAGGGTGTTTGTGAAATGCACTCAGGCAGCGTTAGCTCCCTTGAGGAGGGGTGTCCGCATCGCAACCTACATAGACGACTGGTTGTTGAGCGCGGACTCGCGCCAGGAAGCATGCCACCACACCAGTCTGGTGGTGTCGCACCTGACCTCCCTGGGGTTCACGCTGAACCTAGCAAAGTGCGTGCTCACTCCGTCCCATCGGGCTACTTTCATAGGTATCGAGCTAGACGCGATTTCTCTCAGAGCTCGCCTGTCTCAGGAGAGGATAACTTCCTTCCTGAGGTGTCTAGCCATTTTTCAACTGGGCCACAAGGTCCAGTACAGGGTCTGCATGAGGGCAGCGGGACTTATGGCTTCGGCCATCTCCCTAGTACGCCTAGGCAGGCTACACATGAGACCTTTTCAGAGATGGATGGGCTCCCTCAGGATCCCGGCCACTCAGGGCTCTCGCCGCGTGACTGTGTCCGCGGAATGCATGCGGTCCCTCCAGCAATGGAAGGTAGCTTCTTTTCTGTCGGAGGGCGTCCCGGTGGGGAGGGTCATCTCGAGAAAGACGATCACCACCGATGCCAGCCTGACCGGCTGGGGCGCAACATGCGAGGGCCGTACGGCCAGGGGTCTGTGGGACCTCAATACGAGGACCGCCCACATCAACTATTTGGAGTTGATGGCAGTTTTTCTGGCAGTGAAACACTTCAAGCCCCACATCGGGGGGTGTCACGTTCTGATCAGGACGGACAATACCACGACCATGGCTTACATCAACAAGCAGGGAGGTTTGAAATCTCCTACTTTAGACGGTTTGGCGCGGAGGCTGATACTGTGGTGCGACACGCACCTGAACTCAATCAGCGCCTCTCATGTACCTGGACTTCTGAACAGAGGAGCCGATCTTCTGTCCAGGGGCAAGCTTCGCTATTCGGACTGGTCACTGCACCCCGCGGTGGCGAGCCAAATCTGGATCAGATTTGGACGGCCTCAGGTAGACCTTTTTGCATCGAAGGAGAACGCGAAGTGCTCGCTGTTCTTCTCGATGAGCGGTCAGGCCCCGTTGGGCCTGGACGCCCTGGCGCACGAATGGCCAGGGGGGCTGCTGTATGCGTTCCCTCCACTGGAGCTGATCCATCCCACTCTGGAACGGGTCAGGCTCCAGGGCCTGACGGTGTTGCTGGTGGCTCCGGCAGGGGGCACGTGGAGGTCGGAAATAGCTCCCCTGCTATACGAGCAGCCTTGGCCCCTCCCGCTGCGAGAGGACCTGCTACAGCAGGCGGGGGGCGAGATTCATCATCACAGGCCTGCAGACCTAGATCTGTGGGTCTGGCCCGTGAGAGGGAAAATCTGACTGCGACAGGACTGCCACCTAGGGTGGTGGCCACTATTCAGGCCGCTAGGGCACTCTCCACTAGAAACGCTTATGGGGCTAAGTGGAGTGTGTTCGAGGAGTGGTGTCTGGGACGGTCCCCGGTTGTGGTTCCGTTCCAGGCCTCGGTCTATGACGTTTTGATTTTCTTGCAGGATAGATTGGATCTCGGAAATGCTTTCTCCACGATCAAAGTGTACTTGGCGGCCATCTCAGCCAGCCATGCTGGTTTTGATGGGAAAACTGTGGGGAAACAGCCCATGGTGTGCCAGTTCATGAAGGGCGCGTTGCGTGAACATCCTGTCTCACGGTCCTTGTTTCCCACATGGGACTTGGTCCTGGTGCTCGACTCGCTCTCTCGTCCTCCTTTTGAACCGTTGGAGACGGTGGAACCAAAGTTCCTCACGTTCAAGACGGTGCTCCTGGTTGCGCTGACAACAGCGAAACGGGTGAGCGATATGCATGCTCTTTCGGTGGTTCCGGAGTGCATGAGATTCGATGGTGATGGCAGTAGGGTTATTCTCAAACCTAACCCGACTTTCGTTCCCAAAAACCACCTAGCGGTGGTTATGCCAACTGAGTTGGTGGCTTTTCATCCGCCTCCTTTTGCCTCAGAAGAGGACAGGAGGCTACACTGTCTTTGTCCAGTAAGAGCCCTGCGGCTGTATGTCCAGAGGACTGCGGCCCTGAACCGTCCCAGCCAGCTTTTCGTCTCCCTGGGCCCTGGGCCTGGGGGACTGGCGGTGACTAAGTCCACGCTTTCCCGTTGGATTGTGGAGGCTATTCGCCTGGCGTATGTTAGTAAGGGAGCCCCAGTGCCTGAAGGCCTGAGGGCACACTCTACTAGGAGTGTATCGACGTCCTGGGCTCTCCTCAAAGGGGTGTCTATTCAGGACATCTGCACAGCGGCGAGTTGGTCGTCTCCATCGACTTTCGCTGTTTTCTACAGCCTGGACGTGGCGTCATCTTCTATGGCGCACGCAGTCCTGGGCGTGGCTTCCACCTGAGGGTGGTTAGGTGCTTGGAACGGACATAGGATCTGTTCATGCCCCCTTGCCTTAGTGTTTGATAGGCCGACCTTTGGGCCTTAGATTAATAAGGCGGACTTCGGTCTGTCAGGGCCCTCCACTAACTAGACAGGCTGTGCCTGGTTTTTAGTTTATGAGGCAGACTACGGTCTGTCAGGGCCCCACTAAAATGTCTTGATCTCTGCCTCAGACCCGGTGGGTCTGTTGGCGCCTGGGTGCCGTGGGCCCCGTCCCCTTAGGGGGCGGGGCCCTGGGTGCCGGGGGCCCCTTCCCCTTAGGGGGCGGGGCCCTGGTACAGGTTGTGGGTATCTTGATTTGCGGTTACATTCAGGGGGTTTATGACTCCCATATGTGAACAGTGAGAGAGCAATGTAATAAAACTATAGGTTACTTGCGTAACCCCGGTTTTATAAATTGCGAACGAGCTGTTCACAAAAACGCCCTTCTTTTTGCTCGGCAGAAGGAAGCTGGTGTGAAAGAGAACGTAACTTCCGCTTTCCGAGTCCTTTGTACCCTCGGTGGGTAGGGATTTCCGGAAAGCGACTGACGGCCCACCGGGCCAATAGGATTTGGCCCGAGGGAGTTAATGTGAAGCTTCTGTAATATCATCGCCAGGGGGCGCTGATCCCATATGTGAACAGCTCGTTCGCAATTTATAAAACCGGGGTTACGCAAGTAACCTATAGTTATCAGCCACTGGAGGAGTGTGGTGGTGTTTACCTGCAGAAACACATACCTCTCACATACACATACCCTCTCACTATATTTTGGTGTTTTCACTGTTTGTTTTGGTAGATGGGGATGTTTTTGGGCTACCAAAACAAACAGTGAAAACACCAAAATATAGTGAGAGGGAATGTGTTTCTACAGGTAAACACCACCACACTACTCGAGTGCCTGATGACTGCTGGTATAGAGGGAAATGATGGGTAAACATATATATATTGTTTTGTTATGTAAATACAGGGCAAAGTTGCATACTGTGCCTTTAATAAGGAATTGCAACTTTCACAGTCTCTCACTGATCAGTGTGTACAGATGTGTCATAATATTTCAGAATCATGGACAAGTCACAGCATCTTCAAAACATCTATTTATTGCTAATCATTAGCCTAATCAAATATTTTGAACTATTAGCCAAGGATACGGAAAGGTTACAACTCTGTGTGTGTGTGTGTGCGTGTGTGCGCATGCATCACTCCATTATTCTTTACACCTGTAAAACTGTGATGTGACAATCAATCTGATTCTGTATCTAATTCTGATCATATGCCAAAGCACATTTCATATTAGAATCTCATATTTGGCAATAAATTGTTACTGACATTAACCCTGGAAGGAGTGGAGGAAAGGATAGTGACTGAAAGCGAGAGAGAGAGAGAGAGAGAGAGAGAGAAGGAGGGATGGGGGCTTCACAGCTGATGCTGCCCTGAGCCAGAATATACACGCACGCACACACGCGCACACACGCGCACACACACACACACACACACACACACACACACACACACACACACACACACACACACACACACACACACACACACACACACACACACACTCACACGGTGCCCTGTGGTCTCCTCTCTAGAGGGCCCAGGCAAGCAGAGAGCCAAGACTGTCACATCTTCCTGTTGCTGCAGGGTGTGTGCGCGTGTGCGTGTGTGTGTGTGTGTGTGTGTGTGTGTGTGTGTGTGTGTGTGTGCATGTGTACATGCATGCATGCGTGCGTGGGTGCGTGCGCGTGTGTGTGTGTGTGTGGGCACATGTTTGTTTTTGCACAGGGCCTGGATTATTGCAGGGTGTGTGTATACCAGTTTTGCATTTCTGTGTGTATTTGTGTATCCATGTGTTTTATAACAGCTCATGTATATGTATGTTAAGTTAATTTTCCACAACATTTGTGTTTCCATAGACCACCAGCACCAGACACATCCAGAACATTCTGAGGCATCGGCCATATAATGGCTGCTCTAGTGGTAAGATGTATCCTTTAAACACTTAAACCCTATACTTGCTTGAATGGTGAATTGTTTTTTTTTAAACAATTCGGTAGCCTAATTGTGTTTGTCCATTCAAGTCTTTGGTACCTTGGCTTGTGGCTCAGCCAATCAGCTTGGCAGATTGATTTTCTTTTCTCTGTTAATAGAACTGACATAATATAATGCTACGGGGTGTTTGGTGTTGATTTAATATTTTAATTGGTCCAAAGTCATTTGTATTGATGGAAGTGTTCCTGAGCAAGACACTGAATCCAAGCTCTGATGAGCAGGCCGGTACTATACATGAGAGGCACGGTCCAGTCGGTATGTGAACTTGTGACTGAATGTAAAGAGCCTTGGAGAAAAGGCACTATATTAATGTACCATTTACCATTTTGATTGCCAATTTGTGCACAAATAACTTAACCACTTGCAAAAATAGAAAATCAAGCAGACCACAACTTGTCACAACGCCGTGAGATGTAAGCTTGTAGATCAGCTATTTTCTTGTTGTAGAGTGAAAAAGGAGCGGACCAAGTACAGTCCCCTGTGGGACCGCAGTCAACTAAGTACATAATGTAGGGTTTAGTTTGATCTAAAAACCATTTTATAAATGAGGACACATATGTACACATATATATATAAGCTACATACATGAATGAGCATTGATTGATTGAATACTTTATTGGTCAAACAGCACAAGGTACAGTAAGACGTTAAAGCTAAAACGATAACACAAAAAAGTCCTGGGGAGTGGGGACTTGTTTCCATTGTGGTCCTATGTATTCAATTCATCATAAAAGCATACAAAATTAACACAAAAATACATATCATCAACAAATACAAACACTTCGTTACTGTCGGGCAGAAACCAGCTCCATTTTTCAACATAAAAAAATGTATAAATCAGTGTGCTTGAACACCCTTTACGTCTGTGTGTGGGTTTTACAAATATTGAACCAATGGAAAGTATTAAAGGTTCTATGACATTCATTTTCACTTTTTTTATGTTTTTTGGGGGGTTTTATGACCTCAATTACACCCAAAAAAATCAGTGGAGTGAATCAGTGGATTTTCTGTGGTCTGGGGTTTTCTGAATAATTAGGCTGAAAAGTAATCTGAGCTTGGCCCTTCGGCAGTGAAGTCACAGGCCATTAATCCTGCCCACTCTCCTCCTTGCCCCTCCCCTCCCCTATCCTTTCCTTTGGGGGGGGCGGAGCAGAGGCGATGATTGACAGGCAAAATCCCTCAACAGCGACACCCGCAGGCAAAGATTACTTTTTTCATTGCAGTTTAAAAGGCTTTAGAAATGTGAGAGAAAAACACCTGCCATGGATCAATGGAGTGGAATTTTTGGTTAAAACTTTTTATACACGTTTGAAGGACCATGACAAAGACTTTTAATGTGTGGTAAAACTGAACGTCATGAAACCTTTAAAAAGCGCTTCTGACTAAACCCCTCCAACTCCATTGGATCCTCAAACTGTCGGACAAACCACCTAACTCCAACTTGTGGAGTTAGGTGGTTTGTCCCCCATTGATTAGAATGGTGAAGTCAGATGGGAAAAAACCCCTATCTCCACATGAATGGTCAGAAACCTCTTAACTCCACTTGAGCTGTATTTGGGAAAGTGATGATAATATAAGGACACATTCAAGTATCTGACAATGTATAAAGTCACCATATCGACTTTGATGAGGCAGTATTGTGTTAATTTACCGTAGCTGGTTTCTGCCCGACAGCAGAGATATGTACAAAGGAGATGGGAAATTTACATTTATCTCCCCTTTTGGTTTCCTGATAGGTGTTTTCTCAGGCTAATTTAGAAAGAAACCAGTGTTACTCATCTTTTAATGGTGTCAGTGCATTCCACATGTTGGTGGCAGAGCAGTAGAATGAGAACTTTCCCATGTCTGTTCTACATTTGGGTGGTACCAGATCATGGTCGCTCTGTCTAGTATTGTGGCTGTGGGTGTCACTCACTTTAAAGGATCTACACCATGAATTTAAAAAAATATATATATATTTAATATCATATTGTTTATGTCCCTCAAACGTTTTTCAAAAGGTTTGAGCCTAAATCAAGCCTCAGATATACTCATTCCAACTAACTTCTCTCTGGCTTATAAAGCACTTTCACCTGCAATACCACATTGTCCTGTTTGGCACGGGGCGCTATTGAGCCAGTTTGTATGCATGTTGTATGCATCTCCTGGTTCTGTGTGGAACCAGGAGAACCAGGAAAAAATTAAAAAGGTTAATGGGAGGGATTGTACCCTGACGTGACGTCACGTCAGGGTGCAAATCAGTTTGGCCTCTTTTGAGACCAATTTACAGAAAACCCCAGATTTGCTGTGAAAGCCTGAGTGTTCAAACTGGGGTATTTTTGGGGATAGAAGAGAGGTAGGGGAGACCAAAAACACACAAAAAAGAATAAAAATAAAATTCATGGTGTAGTCCCTTTAAGAGAAGCAGTTTGACATCTATGAGAGTATTGAGGGCACTGAGGGCAATGTCTCTTTGACAGTCTTAAATACCAATCCCAGTGATATTTGCTTAACCCTGTCTAATGGCATAAGGAGGCCCTCTTGGTTCACAAGTATATATGGCACTTATACGTGTACATCACTGTGGAGCTATTGTTCCTAGTAGAAGCGAACTCTGCTGTAGGGCAGACATATTTGCTACAGGAGCCCACATACCTGGAAGAAACTGACTCAATTATGCCACTGTGCCAATTTCACAACTTGATGTATTTTAACTGCAATTGTTTTAACAAGTTGCTGCTGTTGTTTGTTTTGTAGTAACTAGGTTCTTCTGAGGTTTAAATAAAGGTTGAATGAAGGGAGAACAAGGTTCTTTTCCCTTCAGGGACACAGTTTGCTGATCCAATCGACATCGTCTCATCAACCCTCTGTCTCATTGTCTGTTACTGTTATCTTGCTCATGTCATTGTCCCTGTCCTCTGGACTAATTATGTAGTGTGTATTGTTTCAAACTGGAGTGCTTATTGTCTCAAACCTGTGTGTGTGTGTGTGTGTGTGTGTGTGTGTGTGTGTGTGTGTGTGTGTGTGTGTGTGTGTGTGTGTGTGTGTGTGTGTGTGTGTGTGTGTGTGTGTGTGTGTGTGTGTGTGTGTGTGTGTGTGTGTGTGAGTGTGTGTGATGACTATCAGATAGAGATAGAATAGACAGAGATAGAGACAGAAAAAGAAAAAGACCTGACTCCTATTTTTCCTTTCAGGGTCACAGGCTTGCTCTAATTAGAGAGATGGAGAGAGGAACACATTCGTTTATTCACTCGTTCGTTCGTTGAGTAATGAACAGTAAAACATCCTCCGTGGACTTCACAGATGACATCTCTCTCTCTCTCTCTCTCTTTTTTTTTTCTCTCTCTCTCTTTGTATCTCCCTATTTGTCTCTCTCTGCCAGTAAGGGCCCCGGAATGAATCAAACATTCAAACAGAATCAACTTTGGCATTTTTACACATGCAGGCAAAATGTGGGTTTGGCTTTGATTTCTGTGATGCACGAACTGGTCGAATATCCACACAGCCTCGTTCACCGTCTCCCAATACGCCGTCGCCTGCAATTAGTCAATAATGCCACGTGACACCGCGACTCACAAGCTCCCCCTTCTGGTGTGGAGCATCATTAAATGGACAAACCTCAAGTTACAGTGAACACATGCACGCGTGTGCGCGCACACACACACACACACACACACACACACACACACACACACACACACACACACACACACACACACACACACACACACACACACACACACACACACACACACACACACACACACACACACTGACAGATGAGCTGGAGTCTGAAGAGATGAGTTTTCAGACTGTGAAGGAAGATGACGAGTGAGTCTGCAGTCTTGACTGGGGGCTGGGGTCATTTCACAGCTTGCGACCCAGGTGGGAAAAGAGCTAGTGGCTTGGAGCGTTGGACAGGATGTTGATAGGGACAGGACAGACGGACAGACATGGAGCGTTGGACAGGATGTTGATAGGGACAGGACGGACGGACAGACATGGAGCGTTGGACAGGATGTTGATAGGGACAGGATGGACAGACATGGAGCGTTGGACAGGGTGATGATAGGGACAGGACGGACGGACAGACATGGAGCGTTGGACAGGGTGATGATAGGGACAGGACGGACGGACAGACATGGAGCGTTGGACAGAGTGTTGATAGGGACAGGACGGACGGACAGACATGGAGCGTTGGACAGGGTGATGATAGGGACAGGACGGACGGACAGACATGGAGCGTTGGACAGGGTGATGATAGGGACAGGACGGACGGACAGACATGGAGCGTTGGACAGGGTGATGATAGGGACAGGACGGACGGACAGACATGGAGCGTTGGACAGGGTGATGATAGGGACAGGACGGACGGACAGACATGGAGCGTTGGACAGGGTGATGATAGGGACAGGACGGACGGACAGACATGGAGCGTTGGACAGGGTGATGATAGGGACAGGACGGACGGACAGACATGGAGTGTTGGACAGGGTGATGATAGGGACAGGACGGACGGGAGGGACGGACATCCTGATCATAGTATGCTGGAAGAGGTGTAGGGATGGATATTATATTGTGGAAATCTCATATGTCCAAAATCATTCCTTTTTTATTATTATTTTAAAAACATTTTACAATTGTGAAAATAGCCAATCTCGTTGTGAGCCTGTGGATCGGCTATTTTCACTGCTTTTGTGAGACGCTCTTGTATGATGAAGTAGGACATTAATTTATGAAAAAACATAAAAAGTTGAAATATGGGATACAAGGTTTCTGCCTGACAGCGACAATATGCAGGTTCAACTCTGAGAATTACATTAAGACAAAAGAG